>NC_091351.1:3732500-3780000 GCF_038502225.1 Cherax quadricarinatus
AGGAACTAAATTTAGCTGAAACCGACAACAAATTACATATTTTCAGGACTGGTGCCTAAAATGAAATGCCAGCTGGAATATAACGTTACACTATAGCACTTCACTTCATGTAATATTTGAAAAGTCGGATGATAAAAGAGTCTCCCTAGTGATGGACGCCGGAAGCTTAGCAATTAGTACAAATGGCTACATTAGAGCCACCAAAATTTTGAAAGTCCACCAAGGGACAAAATAAAACGTGCAAAAACAATTTTTTTAGGTGATACTCGACGGAGAGAGCTAAATTGACACATCTTAGAACAGCGGAAGCAACTCGCAGTTCAAAAATTCTTGAAGAGATAAGACCGAATTTCGTTAGTATTTGATAGTACAAATTGAACGACGCCAAAATATTTGGCAATACCGATACACAATTTTTGACCAATACCGATACTTTTCCTATATTTTTTTTAAATTATAATGATTATGTTCGGTGTATAAATTAATGTTTATTGCACAATGGGTATTAAATAACACAGGAAGTTTAAACATTAAATAACCTAATTTCTCTGAGATGACAATGTTATTACTCATTACTTGGCCAGTTATGTAGTTACTGGTTGTCAAAGGCACTTATCGATAGTGTGTGCGTGTGTTTGCATGTGTATGTGTGTATGAGTGAGAGAATGATTAATTCTTACAATCATGAAGCAGAGTGTTAATCCTAATATGCTTAGGCACACATGTAATATCACAACATTAATATTACACACACATAATATGATCCTGGTATTGGCCGTTGTTTCAAGTATATAGATACCGTTAAAATGGCTGATACCCACTGATGCTTTGCCACATCTCTGTTTAGGAGCCATTTTAATTACCATGTGTTATCTAGGGTATTTTTTCATAAAATATATTACTCGACTGATGAAACTAGTTTTTAAAAATGAGAGTCAGGGATGGTGTACTTTGTGAAAAATCTATGGCTCATATAATTTTGTTTTTACAATGTTTTCCTGACGCTGGAATAAGAATCGAAGCAAAATTGCCACCCCAAACTAACTCTACATTCTATCTTCATTCTTTTCATGCACGTACACCCCCCCACACACACACATCCATGATCCATACATAAATCACTATAAACGATTAAAGCAACCCCTAATCTCAACCGAAAACTACAATACCACGTTTACATTCCACCCTGCCTGCCATTCTTACCCCCTTTCCGCCTCATGCAATACTCATCTACTGGACATGCAAACACTAGAATGACAAGACTGATTCCTTCCACCACTATCCACGCCATATACTAACCTTCATATATCTTGCTACTACATCCCTCGCTTCTCACCATCCCTCTCTCTCTGTTTCTTTCTCAGCTTTACATCTATCAGGAACACATTATCCCACTCTAAGTGTGGTAAGAAAGTGAAGAGATTCCAATGAAGATGTAAAGGATTACGAGTCAGTGAACCAATAACGATCAGTCAACAGACAGTGCTTGGACCTAATACTCGATCTCCACAACCACAAATGAGTAAGCAAAATACCATACCCCCGTTCTTTCGTTCTCATTCTCCTGACTCACCCATCCCTACAAAAAAAAAAAACATCCCAAACAACATACACTCAATACCACAGTCAACATTACACTCAGCACACATTCAACACCTGCAAACATTCCTCCTACTCATCCTCTACCACTTCACCTCCAACAGCAATTACACATTCTCCCATCCAGAGACACCACCCCTGTAATCACCACGCGCCCCTAGATACCAACTATTACTGACTCCAAACTACACCCCAACCTCCCTCCGATGACTACTCAATAGTTTATCTGGGATATACTACCCATCTCTGTACAGATACACTACACAGATGCGTAAGAAATACACCATACAACCGCGTAAGAAATACTCCATACCACTGAGTAAAAAATACATACAACTGCATATGAAATACACAATATAACTGTGTTAAAGATACACTACACAAATGTTTTGATATCAATGACACAATTTAGTAGATATACTACACAATATAACACAGCTGAAAAGTCCTGTTGTTATGTATGTTTGTCGGCAACTTCTGCTGTAACCCTTAATTGCTGCCTGAATCCAGCAATAGATTTGATCCATTATGCATCTTTAACATGTAAACGTATGATCTCTAATCACTATAAGAGACGTAAGCGGCTTATTGTCCGTGAGTTACTGCTTGAAATTACTACAAGCAGAAGCTTATTGTACTGGTATGCTTGCCATAGCTGTTTCCAGAGAGCTTCATGATTTTTTTCAGATATTTCTACAGATATGACTTATATATCATCACACAAAATGTAAGGAGAGTTATTATGTTGTATATTAAGCAGGAAACTCGTGTAGGGTATTCAGCACCTGGAGCGGTAGAGGCTCGATCCTCCGTCCGCTAAGCGTCAGACAAATTTGATGTCTAATAGCTATAAGGAAAGGAAAAAGAAGGATTATACTATCGTTTCTCTCTATCTCTTTATATATATATATATATATATATATATATATATATATATATATATATATATATATATGCCACACTGGCAGACACCTACTTGCCATACTCCGTAGTGGAAGGGGGTGGAGTTGCCAGCCACAGGGAGACCCAGAAGATCCGCAAATATGAAGACCTTCCCCCTTGCTATAACTTCATCCCAATAGGGTCGGAGACCCTTGGAGCATGGGGCAAGTGTGCTCTGAAGTTCCTAATAGAGCTGGGTGAAAAGCTCATTATAGAAACCAAGGACCACAGGGCGACCGGCTTCCTCTTTCAGAGACTCAGTGTTGCGATCCAGAGAGGAAATGCCTGCAGCATTCTGGGCACGCGGCCCACCGCCGGGGAGCTGGACGAAGTATTCGAGATGTAGCTCTGAGTTATCTATGTTGTTTTACTTTCTATCGCATTTTTGTGAATGTTTTGTCAATGTATTTTGTCTTTAAATAAAATATATATAAAATATAGGGGGTGGTAGGAGAAAATTCTCAAACAGCTTCAGGGAGAACCTTGAGTTTTCCCTGAAGCAAGTTTATTCTTTTCTCTGAGGATGAGGGACCCTATAACAGTTTTAGAGGTGGTACCTCCCTATATTTGTTGAATATATATATATATATAATATATATATATATATATATATATATATATATATATATATATATATATATATATATATTTATTTATTTATTTATTGTTTGTGTGTGTGTAATTTAAAACTAAAACGAAAACATGAATTTGTTTGAAATATATATAAAAAAACAGTCTCATTGTATAATAAAAAATCGGATTTGTTAGGAAAATGGGATCAATTCCTCATTGGAAAAAAGTTTAGGAAGATGAAAAAAAAAGACGGGGATGAAGATGTATAAGACGAAAGAGGAATTTTCAAAAAGCTGCTAAGCAGGGTACGCAGTAAAGCCGAGAAATATATCCAGCTTAGAATTTTTACTCTCCGTTGCGTGTTGAACACGGTGAGAAATGTGCTTGTCGTGCCTCCGGGGCTTCTGGCCATTGTTTGCCTCTGTTTTTGTTGTGTTTCTCACAGTAAACAGCAAATTTTTACCTAACACTTTTCAAAGTCCTTAAGGCTTGTGTACCAAAACATTCGGTGTGCTACTTTCTCTCTCTCTCTCTCTCTCTCTCATTCTCTCTCTCTCTCTCTCATTTTTTTTTATTTTTTTTTCCACAGGGTTTGACAAGGTTAAGGATCCCTAGATTTATTGACAGCTATATTACAGGATAAGGATTACTAACTTTATTGAAGCAAGAGCTGTTACCTACATCAGCTCATTTGAAAGCATTTTTATTGTTATGAGACATAAAGTAGGGAACAGGAAGTTGGAGCCATCTGTGGGCCAGCATTTTCATTTGATCAACTGACTTTATCTCGTTGACATCATTATGCTTACGAATGTGTTCCATACTGAGTCATCCTGGGTATGTATGATCTCAGATGGAGTGATGTTCTGGAGAAGGGTACAGCCAGAGTGAAGTTGCTGCTTTCTGCCCGTCTTGTGGCATAAAAGCTTGTTTCACGCTGTCCTCGAAGTGGATCCAAGTGTGGTATTTTGACAATATTGGCCTTGTACATAACAGTAAGGCCTCCCACATCCCTCCTATGTTGAAGGCTCTCTCCCTCTCTCTCCCTCTCTCTCTCTCTCTCTCTCTCTCTCTCTCTCTCACCCTCACTCTCTCTCTCTCTCTCTCTCTCTCTCTCTCTCTCTCTCTCTCTCTGTTACTACCGTTCAACCAACACTGCACCCTACCACTGGCCGTTGTCTCTAAATCTATCTTCGTTTAGTGATCCGACTCCAGGAAATCTCTCGTAGAGCCATCTGACTGTGAACTGGGCCGCCTGACAGTGAATTAGCTCGTCTGACTGTGAGTTCTCTTGTCTGAGTTCGGTTGCTGCTCCAGTCAAGGACTGTAATTTTTAGGAACTTGCAAGCATTTCCATGGCTGCTACACTGCTGAAAAACTGCATTTCTGCTATAATAATTCAAGGATTTTAAAAATGCGTATGAAGTGTTAAATATGAGCTTGGGAATTAATATACAATGTGGAATATATGCATGGGAATTAATATACAATGTGGAATATACGCATGGGAATTAATATACAATGTGGAATATACGCATGGGAATTAATATACAATGTGGAATATACGCATGGGAATTAATATACAATGTGGAATATACGCATGGGAATTAATATACAATGTGGAATATACGCATGGGAATTAATATACAATGTGGAATATACGCTTGGCAATGTTTTGCTCGTAAGAGTCGTAAATTTCCTTTGGAATCGGAAGGTTAGAGTAGCTCCAATTCTTCTGACCAAGAGCCCTTCACCAGCATCAAAAAGCCTCCCTTGAAGAGATGGATTCTCACTTGTGAAACAGAACACATCTGTTGTTCAAAGAATTGCCTCTTTTTCAGTCCATCCTCAGTAATGATGTTAACGACACAGGTTGCTGAAGAAGGTTCAATTAAAACAACGGATCGCCTTGAGTAAGCCTTTATTAAGTCTTGAAGCTCTACTCAGAGCGAAACGAAGTGTCAGTAAAAGCGGGTATCTTTGTATTCATACTTGTATGCATTACGACATTTCGTCCAATGCGGGCAGAGGGAGAAAAGCATCTTCATAATTTCTTCCAGAAAAAGCAGTCAACTCATTCCTTCACCTTGAGTGTGCCTCCTCAGTGTATCATCAGCTCATGTCTATATCTCAGTGCATTGTGTCTTGCGGCCATTGTATGCGTTTAGGGCAGAAATTAATGTTCCAAGAGCGCAGTTTTACAAGGAGAGGGACTTGCGTCTTGGTTAATATTTTTTTTATTAACACATCAGCCGTTTCCCACAAAGGCAGGGTGATCCGAAAACGAAAAAACACTTTCATCATTCACTCCATTACGGTCCGTACTGCATGTCACCTGTCCAGGATACTTCCATTTCTAAAATAGGGATTATAACAGCCTTTCAGTGTATATATACTGTGAGATGTACACCCCTCGGTGTATGAATACAGAGAGATATAAACCCTTACTGAATATACCATTATTGTCACAGTGTCGCCGTTTAAGTATGGTGTAGGCATGACTTCATTCCCGATAACACTGTGGTGTTACTAAATTCCTGTCTCTCCTATTTTCATTTTCCTAAATACAGAATTTTCTAACAATATTTTTAACAGATCTATTTCATGAAGCAAAAATGTTTTGCAGTATGTTATCATCCTGTATTACATGTGTTTAAAAAAATTATAAATGTACTCGCGAATTGGAAAATGCCTGAAAAATATCTGCTTAAGAGGCTTGTTTCTGTGCACCGTCAGGTGTACATCTCTTAGTATATGTAGATTTATATTTGTATATCTTTCATATATACACCGAGAGTTTCCATTGGAATGGAAACATTCTTGATGTTAGTGAATAAGTGAAACGCAGCCTTAAAGACCTACCTGCAGTCGATAGGCATCAAAATTAAAAAAAAAAAATTTTTTGTAAATTCAGGGCTTGCAAATGATGCCCTTTCGTCACAACATCAGCCATAATTTTTCAACGTGAATTTCTCCTTCGTGAGAGGCTCCAGGATGCCAGTGACAGGCTTAAGATCCAGGGAACCGGCGCTACCCTACCCGTCAACTAAACCTGAAAAATCCTTCCATTACCAGGGTGCTGCTTGACCCCCAAACGGGTTTAGCGAGTCCCCATGAATACATAATAATAAACCTGATTGCCCGAGGAGGTGTAAGAAGTGGGATCTCTGGAAATACAGAAAATATACGAGGGAATATAAAAATGCAAATTTGGGTGCATTATGATCTGGGCCGATCGTTAGAAGGAGGACGTTATATTTATGTGGTCATCGAGGCCTCGAGGCCCAGCGGGAAGGCCAAGGTCTGTGGCCCTTGCGGCCACTATGGTCTATGGCCACACTCACAGAGCGATAGTTATTGAAGAGGTTGCTGAAATATGATCCTGAAGGGGCTACAGTCATTACGTTACAATAAAAAAATAATGAGCAATAATAATTATAATTCTGAAGAGTTATGATGTGTAATAATAATAATAGTAATAATAATAATACTAATAATAATAATACAATGAACAGTAATAATAATAGCCCCGTTTCTAGTTACTTACTGGCCGAAAGCCTGATGTACAGCACTTCTCCCAGACAAGACACCTAGCAGCATCTTACAGAGATGCCCAGTCCACTTGGCCGCACCCAGTAGCCAATGATACTTTCCTGGACAGAGTACTGGAGCTCCTGGCGCTCGCCTGTGTAAAACCTAGCGCGGAAATTGTTTAGGTATTAGAGAAAACTGATCATTAGGGAGGAAATGGCATAATTTAAGCACCAACTCATCAGAAAACGGGCAGTCCCTTGGGAAAACTAGTGAAAAAGTATTTGCATGTAGTGTCTATCGAGGAAGTGAACGCTGGTGGCCGCCCAACAGATTGGATGGATGCGGAGATTGTGGGACGGGATAAAGGATTGTGGGCTTGAATAATGGATTGTGGGGCGGGATAAAGGAGTAGCAACATGGAAGACTGGGGCTATTGTGGTACAAGGCTGGAGTGAAGATGAGCAGGGAACACACACACACAGCCATTACCCCGAGCACAGCCAAGAACCTTGCCAAGGCCTGATGTACGAACTGCCAGGCAGCCTCTCCGCTTGCTGCATTTTCCGCTGCGTGAAGCAAGGGGAACGGAAAGTTGAAATATACATATATATTTTGGTCACTGCACGATCCGAGAAAGATATTCCCTTATCACATAACCTCAGCCTCTTCTGCCTCAGTGTACTCGATAGAAATAGCAAAATGTTAGCGTTGAATAATTGAAGCCAGTTAGAAGAGGCATTCACAAATCTGTTTGTGACTTAATAAAGCTCACTGTTTGGGCGAAACGTTGTCAATAAAGAGTCGCATTATACTGCATTTATGTCTACTTTTTCTTCAATAAAAATGGCAAATAAGGGAAAACATAGCCCAAAACTAAGATACACTAGCTTAGAAATTTTACAGTCAATCTGAAACAACATCCTCAAATTTTCTCACATAGATTAATATCCCAAAATAGACCAGTATGTCACTTTTTTCCATTTTTTTCAATAAAAATGAAAATCTGGAACCAACACGGGTAAAATTCAGTCCAAACGTTTCTCTAAGTGAGATTTTTGAATGTATAAGGTTTAAAACTAATGACAAGAAGGAGCCTCTAGTTATTTCATGGAAATCAATTTGTTTAATAAAATTGGCAAATAAAAACTTGCACAACCTAAAATCAAGGCGATGCTCCTTTGAGAAAAGCTCATCAGTGCTAAAAGTTTGAAGCCAATCAGAAGACATATTCTCCGGTTATTTCACGGAATCCATGGGGGAGAATGAGGTGCTGATCACCTCAAACTACCCCCCATCACTTCTTTTTCTGTCTCCAAGAGCAGGCTGAACAGGCAAAACGTTTTGTCCATAAAGATACCAAGTTTTGCACATGTGCCATACTAACTGTATGGTAAATGTGCTTTCTGGTATTCAAGGCCAAATCATGTCTTATCCTGAAACTGAGTTTGGCTCCACCACCACTTGATCTAGTGCAGTCCACTTATTCATCACTCAAAGATAAACAACACCAAGAGGAGGCTTGGTGACTAGGTTGGATCATCGGCCAAAAAAAGTGCACTTGGTCAACAGCTGTGATACACACTGCTACAAAAATAACTGTGATACACACGAGTTCCACTTTCATCACATTACACTTTTACAACAATATATACTTGAAAAATTCTGTTGCTACGTATAAGACACACATAGACGCATCTCCCTCACTATGCTGATATGAGATGCACAACCACACTTTAGTTCCTGTGAGGCAGGACTGGACATATTGATCAAAATAAAGTTTTGAAAGAAAAACACTCAAAATGAAAGTTTGCGGCCACTGTCAGTCTCAGACTTAGCTATGAGTTACCAGACCCTCCCACACAGAGGCCACTGGTTCATCTTTAGAGACCACCTACCCACTTTCTGCATTTTTTATTCTTCCCGGGGTCCAAGTGTCCAGGATTCCATCTATGTCTTCTCAGATATTCTCCCTTCCCTACTTACCCAAGACCAGCCTCAACTTCCAGCATCCTTGCTTTTCCCAGGATCATATGTACTGGAATCCATCCGTGGGTCCTTGGATGTACTCCCTTGCTCACCTCCCTAAGGACACCCCTTCGCTTCTCTCTCGGTAAACTCAACTCCATCTTCCAGCTTCCCTTCCCCAGTTTCCCGAGGTTAGCGTTAGGTTAGCCACCCTGAGACACCTTGCTGCATGGAAATGTGATCTTGTTCAGCTGCTCTACGGTCTAGTTCATCCAGACCGTAGACCAGTTAGACGAGACTAAGCTTCCATCTAACTCGTCATCAAGGTGAGGTGATGAATATTATCTTCATAAAAATTCCAACTCTGCTGTGAATAGGATAGGCTATCATGAGAGATGGCAAATCCCAAGAGATAGCAACTCCAGCTATGCTGGAAGGAAACCTCTGAAACAGCCGTAGCTGATGAACCCTTATTGGAATGTTTGACTAAAGTCTCCCAGCTCAGGCTGACGAATTTAAACACCTTGTATGAGCCCCATCCTGCGTGATGGAATATGACAGGGAAACACAGCTGCCTGTTCTTTCCACTGTGTAAATAACAAAAAGGCACAATACCGTGACTGGAACGATACACAAAAAACCCGCACATAAAAGAGAGAAGCTTACGACGACGTTTCGGTCCGACCATTGACAAAGTGACTTTGTCAATGGTCCAAGTCGGACCGAAACGTCGTCGTAAGCTTCTCTCTTTTATGTGCGAGTTTTTTGTGTATCTTTCCACTGTGTAATTGCCATATAGAATAGGATACCAACACACTGCGAATGTAACTAGTTTTGCTGAGAGGAATAAAGACGAGTGTACCGAATAAAAATTTTTACTCTTTTATATTAAAATTGTATTTTGTTTTATTATAACGCTGTTATATATAATAGAGACATAAAAATCACGTTGTTATACATAGTGTCACGAGAAAAAAAAAATCAAGCTGGTATACATAGTATACGTTGCTATACAAAGTAACACATAAGTGACAAAGCTCACGACACTGTACATAGTAATACAAGATACAAAGATCACGCTGCTGTACATAGTAATGCGGGAGAGACAAAGATCACACTACTGTATACAGTAACGTAAAAATCTGAACTAATGAACTGAGAAACTGTGAAACATAAAGAGGAGATTTAAATTAATAAGGAGACTGAATGAAGACGTACTCTGGATCTGGCTGGTTGATGATACGAGACTGCCTGGATAAACGTAACTATTTAGCGGAGATTTCTGCGTATCCCTCACCTCTCTAATTACATCTGTCTGTATAAATTGCTATTGATACCCAAAGGTGGGAAGGCCACTTTTGAAAAGTTAAGTTCTTGACTAAGAAAATGCTGTGTTTAGGGGTCACAGTTCTCAACATCTCCAATATGTGTACGTGTTTATTTCGGGTTTTTCCTGAAATAAACACATACCGATATTGACGAAGTCATTAGTTGATAAAAAATCAACACAAATCGAAACAATTATTAAACTGTTCAGGGAATAACTTAATTATTCGAGTCATTAACATTTAATATAGTAATATATCAAGGGAAATGTTCGAAGTAATCATATTCACAAAGAGAGAAAAATATTACCAAGACCTTATATGTTGTAGTTAATTAACCTTGGTTGGCAATACTCAGAAGTCCGGTAATCATGTATCACCTCAGGACAGTGAACTAAAAACCCTGTTAGAAATACGTGATTAACAACCCTGTTAGAAATACGTGATTAACAACCCTGTTAGAAATACGTGATCAAAAACCCTGTTAGAAATACGTGATCAACAACCCTGTTAGAAATACGTGATCAATAACCCTGTTAGAAATACGTGATCAATAACCCTGTTAGAAATACGTGATCAATAACCCTGTTAGAAATACGTGATCAATAACCCTGTTAGAAATACGTGATCAATAACACTGTTAGAAATACGTGATCAATAACCCTGTTAGAAATACGTGATCAATAACCCTGTTAGAAATACGTGATCAATAACCCTGTTAGAAATACGTAATCAATAACCCTGTTAGAAATACGTGATCAATAACCCTGTTAGAAATACGTGATCAATAACCCTGTTAGAAATACGTGATCAATAACCCTGTTAGAAATACGTAATCAATAACACTGTTAGAAATACGTGATCAATAACCCTGTTAGAAATACGTGATCAATAACCCTGTTAGAAATACGTGATCAATAACCCTGTTAGAAATACGTAATCAATAACCCTGTTAGAAATACGTGATCAATAACCCTGTTAGAAATACGTGATCAATAACCCTGTTAGAAATACGTGATCAATATAATTTATACATGTTTCGCTAAAAAAAAATATAAAACGTTGTTTTTTACGCATAGTTATTTTTGACTCCACTTAAATCTGCAGCCAAATATTAAAATTTTTGAACCTCAACAAATCACAGATTCGAAACAGAAATAATGGAGACAATTTACACTCCATTCTATGGCTAGAAATAATATTTGATTACAGTTAAAAATTTGTCTCCGGGGCAATATTATAGACAGTGTTGAAACGCTACTCTCTAAATGGTAAATATATTGTTTATCTGTAGTGTATAAATTTAGGTGCAACGCTAAAAGAAAGATCTATTTTTATTATACATTTTTAACCGCTGAAAGACTATTGTATATTATCCAATAAATTTTTATAGCATGTAAATGAAAAGTTTAAACACAGGATTTGCGTGTTTAAAACAGGTCTTTAAAGTTACGTATCGCGACTTTAACCTGTAGATCATATCACATCTCCTGTAGTTCAAATTGCACATTTACCTGAAGTTCACCTCACACATTCACCTGAAGTTCACCTCACGCATTTAATTGAAGTTCACCTCATGCATTTACCTGAATTCCACTTCACGTATTCACCTGAGTTTCACTTCACGTATTTACCTGAAGTTCCCCTTACGCATTCACCTGAATTCCACCTCACGCATTCACCTGAATTTCACTTCGTGCATTCACCTGAAGTTCCCCTCGCACATTTACCTGAAGTTCATCTCACGAATTCACCTATAAATACAAATTTACGAATAAAATTGAGACCTACCTACATGACAACTTAATTATCAACGTAATTTCCCCAAAATAACATTAATGTTCACTATAGTGAATAACACCAGCGTTATTTATGATATACGAGGTATTACGTGAACACAAGCATGAACACTACTGTAGTTAATATTGTTCAATGGTCAGTAAACACAAACAAGAACACAAACACTCCTGAAACATATGCTACAGCAGACTTCAAATAGGCAATTTGAAATGTCATAATGTTTGTGTGAATGTGTGTGTGGGGTGAGTGTGTGTACTCACATAGTTGTACTCACCTAGTTGAGGTTGCAAGGGTCGAGTCCTAGCTCCTGGCCCCGCCTCTTCACTGGTCGCTACTAGGTCCCTCTCCCTGAACCGTGAGCTTTATCATACCTCTGCTTAAAGCTATGTATGGATCCTGCCTCCACTACATCCCTTCCCAAACTATTCCACATCCTTAATACTCTGTGGCTGAAGAAATACTTCCTAACATCCCTGTGATTCATCTGTGTCTTCAATTTCCAACTGTGTCCCCTTGTTACTGTGTCCAATCTCTGGAACATCCTGTCTTTGTCCACCTTGTCAATTCCTCTCAGTATTTTGTATGTAGTTATCATGTCCCCCCTATCTCTCCTATCCTCCAGTGTCGTGTGTCCAATGTGTGTGTGTGTGTGTGTGTGTGTGTGTGTGTGTGTGTGTGTGTGTGTGTGTGTGTGTCCAGTGTGTGTGTGTGTGTGTGTGTGTGTGTGTGTTGCCAGTCATCATAGGCACTTGGCCTTTTTTCGTATGTGCGTGTACGTGCGTGGTGCGTATACGTACTTGCCTATTTATGATCACTTATAGCTGAACCTTGGCTACCGGCCTAGCCTCTCAAACCTCAGTGGTTTCCTGTGTTATAAGGTACTGTTCTTGACACGGAGTGTTTTGTATATCGTGATTATATCCCCAGATAGTTATTAATTACTTGAAATTTTTATATAGATTATTATTGTAATTATTATTTTTTAAGTTACATTGCATTAGGACAATTCCTGATGACGTTGGCGAGATCCTATGCAAGGTTATCTTAGGATTCTCTCTCTCTCTCTCTCTCTCTCTCTCTCTCTCTCTCTCTCTCTCCCTCTCTCTCTCTCTCCATTAAGCCCAGCACGTATTTTAAAGTAATGAACTCGTTTGATTTATGTTCCTCGATGTCGTTAGCTAAGCTTTGTCATGTTCACCAGCGTTTATGGCCTCATGCTGACGGGGACCATCTAATCGCCTAAGCTCTCTCAAGTAAGCTCTATCTCTCTCTCTCTAAGCTCTCTTGCTTCAGCTCTCTAACAGTAACTAATACTCAGTTTTAGTACTCGCTTGCCATGAGTTTAAACCTCACTTGTTCTGTGGTTTAAAACAACTCTTAATATAGACCTCACAGTGTGACAACTTCAAAAAAATTTTACTCACAGTAAACCGATGCTTCACGTGTGAAATTACAGATATAATGAAAATAAAATTAATGTTATGTACTCCGAGAAGTATATGTATCTTTCAGTGCATATATACCAAGAGCTTAATTAAATCTATATTTTAGGGATTAAAATATCCTTAACTGGCTGTGCTGCTGGTGACATGCAGTTTTAATACCCCTCGTGTAGTCGACAGTCTTTAACCGAATAGACCAAGTATCTGTATGTGCAGGCGCCCTCTGGTCAGTTTAAAATAGAATATAGACAATATTGGTCTCCGTGAGATAATCTGGAAAAGCCTCTTTCAATAGTATTCAGATTATGCCTACTGGTGCAAATCTTTTTCAGAAGTAGGCTGTGAGTGTTATTTGAATGCATAGTTGCCAGTTTTCTTGTTTTATTTTTTACATGAAGCTAGTAAGAAGGAAGAGGATATGAAGGAAGTCAGTAAAAAAGGAAGTGAATATAATGGGAATTAGCTTGAATGAACTATGAAATAAGTATGAAGGACGTGAGTGTTGAGGAAATTAGTGAGAATGTAATGAGCATAAAGCTGATGTGAAGTGCGAATGGAGAAAGAAGGAAGTGAGTATTAGGGAAGTATGAAACAAGTGAGTATGAATAATTAAAGTGAGTATGAAGGCAGTGAGTATGAAGTTAACATTAAAAAAGAAAGTTTACAGAAAGGGAATTTGAATTAAGTTTCAAAATGAGCCAGAACGAACGAGGGGAACACGAAGGAATGTATATGAATTAAATAAATATAAAAGGAAGAAGTATAGAGGAAGAAACTATACAAGAAGTGAGTATGAAGGAAGTAAGAGAAGCGATCAGCAAGTTAATACTGAATAAACTGAAATAAAATACAGGAATATTTAGTGGTTTTATTCAGTGGGTTTATACAGAACGGGAAAAGTACTGTAATAATTCTAGGAGAATAAGTCTGTAGATTATACCAGGTAAAGTCTATGGCAGAACTGGGATTGACGGAGAGACTGAAAAGACAAAAAATACGAGTAGCAAAGAGCAGGTTGAATTTAGGAAATGAATTTAGGAAATTAATTTCTTTGCTTAAGCAAAGCTTAAATAAAGAAAACTTTATTAATATAGCCTGATAGCTTAATACAGCTATATATACATAAGTTAGCGTACAGGGCCCCAGTAGTGGGTCTCACATTCCGGTGGCTTGTCATATTTTTCCATATAGTTTGCATAAAGATTCATTAGCTATTTTTAATTACTTATTGATGAGCAATTATTTGTGTTGCGACTTATTACCATAGTTATTGCTAAAATTTACAGTAATTCTTATAGTAACAATCCCTGGAGCTCACGACTCTTCTCAAATACTCTGTCCCTAACGAAATATTTCTGGGGCCTGATTTTTGCAATACTTCTTTCCGCTACTTATGACTGAAGTTTCTATACGATTTAAATTTGTTTTAAGATGACTCAGTGCAACTTTTAAGCAAGTTTTACCAACTAAAAAAATAATTTCATTAGTGGTTAAACACTAAAGGAAGTTCATTAATGTGAACTGCATTATGGTCATTTAGACCGTAATGTATTTCAAATTAATTAAATTCAAATAGACATTATTACCATTGTGGTCCTCACTATTCATTGTACAGTAAATGGTACCTTTTGTACATCACTGAATATCTCAACATTCACGTTGTAAGATATGCTAGCTTGAACACATTACAGTACAAAACAATATATATAATGGAAGACACTAGGTTTATTTAGGTACAGGTACACATAAGTAAATTTGTCATACCTAGTAATATATGTGTAAATTATCTAGGATAACCCCCAAAAAAATCAACGTGACTGATTTCCATTGGCCAGATTGCAGCAGCGACCATCAGAAATCTAGTATTTTTATTTTTTTCCTCCCCGAAAAAAATTTAGGTGTTTGGTGGTGAATGTTTTCTTGATCTATATAGAAAAGATAAGAGAAGTGAAGATGCGAAAAAATTAAGAAGTGAGAGAGACATGTTAAATAGTTTCATAATTACTTCTGACAACCCTTGACATGAGACAATTCACATTAGCTTTCTCTTTGTCTTATCCACAAAACTCGCTTATTATTTCCTGGGATCTTAACATCTGTCACAATGAATGTCTTGACAATAATGTGAACCAACATTTTTCACTATGTTAGTTCATAAAATAAACAGCTATCAAGAGTTTCATTACCATCCATTAGTTGATTATACGAAATTTTGTCATTTTGACAGCTACATGTATAAGAGGTATGAGTACACTTGACATGTGTGGATGAGAGTAGATTTTGATAAGTGTATGTGTTTGTGTATACACATGCATGCACATGCACACGTACTTATACTCACACATATATGCATAAGTATACATTTGCACAGCATTCATCCATAAAAAATAGGTAAATACTCAAAGGCACATATACATACGTACACACACACACCAATGCATAACACATGTATTATACATATGGGAGTGCACATAAGTACAGTAAAGACACGAGTACCAACGAAGCTTTTATTCTGACGACATCTAGTTCTGCGTAGAGTTTTGCCAAGTCAATCATTGGCTTGATAAAGCTCTACATAGAAACATGTGTTTCTCTCTCTATTATTGTAGACAGTACACCTTTGTATCCAAAGGGTTCTTTAGTTATCCCAGTAATCTTTACCAGTAAACTTTCCATTAACCATAGAAAACAAATTAGCCAAGAGAAGGCAGGAATATCCGTAATTCTATGTGAAGTAAAAACTTTCTTGTATCGGTCAAACCAGCAGGAATATTGACACCTGGATCATAGCCCACAAGGAACCTATAAGGTATGCACCCTGGAGCTCGGCCATCTTCCAACATGATAAAATTTACAACCACAGTGCAGCCTGGGAACGTGCGTCTCTGCTCCATCTGACACGCAACGATTACAAAAGAAAATTTATCGAATTTGCTGACACTGCAACTGTTTCGATTCTCAGCAGCTTACAGAAACAATGGGAACGTACGTGTGTGTGTGTGTGTGTGTGGGTGTGTGTGTGTGGGTGTGTGTGAGTGTGTGTGTGGGTGAGAGGAAGATCATCCATGGCTAATGTTTTACCTAAATAAGTTTCGTTGAAAATAACAAAGAACCCAGTAAACAAAATTAATATTTCTCAAAGAATTCTTGCTTTCAAAATACGAAATCCATTATCGGGAACCAATCGCTGCCGGACAATAAAGAAATATGTCACCTCCACTGACCATTCAGGTCGCCGGGTCTGCCATTCCCCTGGGTGAGACCTTTAGATTTCATTTCTCACAGCTCCTTCCAGTATCAGAGACTTTTCAGCAAAAACCTCTCTATTTTAAGCACAGAGAAAAGCGAACTATTTAAAAAAAAATTGCTTTTCATGCATTAGAAATACAACAAACAAAACGTGATATGTTTTCTCGCCAAACTGAGAGTCCCAAGACATTGTGATTGTACACGGCTAGCAGCGCTGTATAGCCCTTGTGGCTTAGCGCTTCTTTTTGATTATAATAATAATAATGTACACGGCTATTGGGATTAAAGTGTCAGGTTACACACACACACACACACACACACACACACACACACACACACACACACCCATATTTGAGTATGCGGCACCAGTTTGGAACCCACACCTAGCCAAGCACGTAAAGAAACTAGAGAAAGTGCAAAGGTTTGCAACAAGACTAGTCCCAGAGCTAAGAGGTATGTCCTACGAGGACAGGTTAAGGGAAATCAACCTGACAACACTGGAGGACAGGAGAGATAGGGGAGACATGATAACGACATACAAAATACTGAGAGGAATTGAGGTGGACAAAGACAGGATGTTCCAGAGATGGGACACAGCAACAAGGAGACACAGTTGAAAGTTGAAGACACAGATGAATCACAGGGATGTTAGGAAGTATTCTTCATACACAGAGTAGTCAGGAAGTGGAATAGTTTGGGAAGCGATGTAGTGGAGGCAGGATCCATACATAGCTTTAAGCATAGGTATGATAAAGCTCACGGTTCAGGGAGAGTGAACTAGTAGCGACCGGTGAAGAGGCAAGGCAAGGAGCTTGGACTCGACCCCATCAACCTCAACTAGGTGAGTACACACACACACACACACACACACACACACACACACACACACACACACACGTGCACATTATATATATATATAAATCTCAGGGTATCACATTTCATGCTGTCAGCTCTCTCATTAGACCTTCTAAGTATTACATGAATAAGTATTATAATTAAGAATCGCACAGAAAAGTAAAGACAAGTGAATGTTGAATGTAAATAGAAGTTTACAAGATTTACCTGCCATTTTACATGTTCATGAGAAAGAAAGAATTGCCTGGCAATCCTGGCAGAGTGCGTGCTAAATATTTAAGAGATTTTGTGTTACGCATTCATTTGAGGGAATAGTGTCTCCCTGGATCTGTATTCTCTGCTGACAGGACGGTAGTACTGTGCCTCCCTGGATGACTGCTGTCTACTGTCAGGGTGGTGGCACACACACACACCTGGAGGAATCCTATCTACCATAAGGGCAGATGGTTGCTCTCTACTTGCAAGACAGTAATTCCTCCTTGGATAGCTGTTGTCTACAGTCAGGAAGGTACCATCAGTACAGTAGTATCTCCCTTGATGGCTACTGTCTACCAAGAATACAGCAGTACCTCCAAGGATGGATGGTGTCTACTAACAGAACAGTAGTACCTCTGTAGACGGGTACTGTCTACCAAAAATGCAGAAGTACCTCCCCGGATGTTTGTCTTCCAACAGTGCAGTGATCATTAAAAAAAATGCTCGTGGAACTGCATAGAACAAGTTGTTCGAGATGCCATGAAAGAGAATCAAAGGAAAAAAAAACATAAAAAGACTAGAATTCGCATCGGAGAGTTACACATCAAGAGATAAATTCCGCGGTTGATTCGAGACTAATGAACCAAAGAATTACTTTCAAGAGCTTCATAAAACGGCATATAGCACCTTATATGCCGTTTTATAGAGTAGGTAGCACCAAGTGGTGTAAACACCTGACCAAACACGTCTGAAGAATATAAAAACTCCAGAGGTTTGCCAGCAGAATTGTTTCCATAATAAGATGATTGACATGTGATTAGAAAATAAGGGAACATGACTTCACTGGAATAATAATAATAATAATAATAATAATAATAATAATAATAATAATATTTATCTTCTACAAGTACATGATACAGTTTATACAGACCTAACTGACATCAGTGGCATACTATATAGAAAGCACCTAGTTACGGAGAACTTTTCGGGCAATTAGGTAAATTTTGTTCCCAGGATGAGATCCACACCAGTCGGCTAACACCTAGGTACCTACTTATTGCTAGGTGAACAGGGACAGCAGGTGTCTTAATGAAACACGCCCCAATGCTTCCACCCATACCAGGGATCGAACCACGGACCTCAGTGTGGGAGCTGAGTGTTCTACCATCCGAGCTACGGGACACCGTCACGCTGGAGAATTAGTGCCTCCACTGACACAGTATACGAAATACTCAAATGCATTGATAGGGCAAACAAAAATACAGTGGACCCTCGAATTTAGTCGTACCTTTTTCTGTATGCAAAACTATTTTTATTATCTATAAAATGCATTTTTTGTTAATATTTTTGGGTGTCTGGAATGGTTTAATTGGATATACATTATTTCCTATGGGAAATAATAACAAAAAATGCATTTTATAGATAATAAAAATAGTTTTGCATACAGAAAAGGCACGACTAAATTCGAAAGCTATAAACAAAAACACACACAAGCTAAAAACAAGAGCTGTTCCAGAGAGACGTCAGGAAATTCTTTAATAATAAGGCTGGTAGGAGATAAAAATATCTGGGTGAACCAACTATGGAAGAACATGCGTTAATATCTTTTAGTTATAGATAAAGCCGAACAGGTTACAAAAATGTAAAATCTGTTGATAGCAAGGAAGAGGTAGGGGCCAGGAGCCGTGAATCAAGTCCCACGTCCACAACCAAGCGCATAGAACAGGTCAGTACACGAAACGGAAAAAATCTATGATATACAGTATATATACGACAAACTAAAAAGTGATGAATTAAAGTTCTCATGATGTGACGAACGGGTAATCACAAATAGGTTAACACGTCCACCCATAGAGACCAAAATTATTTGTCTCTTCATTTTAACACACTCGTGATTAAAATGATATCCCACAAAAAAATAAACCACCATCAGTGGCCCAGTTTCCAACAACAATAGTTTCCCCGCATCCCAGCGTTAGTTGCAGTTTTTTGTTGTCGTGTTTGTTTTAACATTATTACAGTCCGTTTTATTGCTAATGCTGTTAATGGATTTCCATTGGATTACACTCAAAAAAAAAAAAAAAAAAAAAACACACACACACACACACACCACACACAACAGGCCAAGTGTCTAACGGTAGGTGCCTTTGACAACTGTTAACTAATGAGCGCGAGTATACACTCACACACACACACACACACACACACACTTGTCCTTATTTTTACCTATAACACTACTACTTATTTACACAAAAACTGAGCTTAAAAAAAGGATCTTCAATAGATCGCAGTAGAAGAGTTGGGAAGCAGTAGGAAAGTGGCATCAACTGAAAGAGAAAGTATTCGAAGCAAACTCAATACAGGCATCACGAGGACCTAAGAATACCAGAAGACCTTAATGGATCTTGTCGAAGTAAAGAAACTGAGCCAGGAGCCAAGACTCAATCTCCAAGACACAAATCGTTGAATAAACACACAAAAACACTAATGACACTCTTGAGGTTCAAGAAAAGTCTCAAGAAAATCAGTGGGCCGTGAATCAAGAGTTCTGTGTTCCCAGCGTTGCATTAACCCAATATACATTAGCTGGGAATTCCTGCTGCGATATTGCAGAGTCGTAAAATCTTATCCAGAGGCATCATTGCTTGTATTACTAGCATTTACAGGAGGAAATAGTGCCAGCTGAGTGGAGTTTTTCAGGCAATTGATACATTTTTTTATTATATAACTTCCTCTATGATGAGCGGCAGCAGCTTCTGAGTCGTTAGTGGAGGCGTCTAATGCACTTGGGTCGTCAGTAGTAGTTTTTACAGCACCTAGTCGTCAGAGGTGATGGTTACAGCATCTGAGTCGTCAGTGGTCGTGGTTACAGCACATAGATCGTCAGTGATAGTGGTGGTTACAGCATTTGGTCGTCAGTTGCGGTGGTTACATCATCTGGTGCGTCAGTGGTGGTGGTTACAGTACCTGGGTCGTCAGTGGTGGTGGTGGTGGTGGTTACAAAACCTAGGTCACCAGTGGTTATTTTTCGGGACATACCACTGGTGCCCAGAAGTATGTTTGCTGTCTTGTGTTTTCCTGGCTGTTAAGATAACTATAATGATTATATGTCAACCCCATTAAAGCAATGAAGCATCAAAGATGGCAGGGTGTAAATGATTCACCTAGTGAAAATAAGTCACAGCTGGTTGATTGCCTAAGCAAAAGTTACAAGGGAAATAACCGGGAAATACACAACTGGGTAATATACAATTGGGTAATGTACAATAACATATAAAATCAATATGAGCAGGTAAGATAAAATGTGTAGCGAAGCCGCACTCCAACAACTGCAAAAGTTATGTTGCTGGCTACAGTTTAATAAACATTACATGACATGAAGATTTAGCTTTAATTAACATTGCACACAAGCGACCAAGAACTGGGTCCATTGCCCGCAACACAACTCCCTAGCCCATCCTAAACTGACCGTAAATAAACATAAGTCTCACATAAAACAATCCCCCGTAAATGCTCTTAAGTTGTATCAAGTTTTTCACGAGCACAACTCATATGTTATTACCTGAGATCACTGCCAAATACTGGTCTTGAAGGAGAGCATTATAGGACACCCTTCTTCCATCACTCACGGAAATAGAGATCCATTGTGGGTTGTTGACACTCCTTCCCAGCACTTCTTCAAAACTTGCTCCCAAAAGATAATAATAAATTTGATTAAGCTGAAAGCAATAAATAATGATTAAATAAAGGCTTGAAACTCTTGCATAATTGCCCATGTATCACAATGCATATTCAAGATAAAAATATATTTTAAATATTGAAATGTCACCACCATCCCACTATGATATTACACTTTCCCAGAACTCTATAGTTCCTGTATTTACACAAGAATATGATACAAATACCAGTGGCTAATCCAGACACAGAAGCAAAATATTACAAGAATGAACTGTAGATAGAATACTTCATTAGCAAGTACTCTGTTGATCCGACTACTTTGTTACACCAAGTCCTTGTGATTCAGACAAAAGTGCAACTAAGTTCATGTAGTTAAGACATAAGAGTGACAAGTCTCTGTTGTTGATAAGTGTTACCAAGTTCCTATAATTGAGACACAAGTGTTGAGTCACAAATGTTGGAAAGAATTTGTGATTGAGACACAAGTGTTGCCAAGACTTTGAAAAGGAAAGGAGAAGTGTGTTATGCTCCTTAAAATCGCTGATGACCGGATCTGCTATCTAGTAAACTCTCGTTCAAGTAGAGGAACTATTGTAATGACTTCCTAACTATCACCCCCCTCAATGGACACAAACACAAGCCATGAACAAACAACCACCCTCCATGGACAAAAAGACAAGTCATGAGCCAACAAATAAACCCCCTCCCTGAATATATATACTCTGTGTATAACTGTATATACACAAGCCAATATTAAACAAATATGTATCCCCTATGTATACACACACAAAAGCCAGAGACAAACACACTCCATGGATACAGACACATTCAAGCGAAAAACAAACGCCCTCCTTGGACACACTCAAGCCACACATAAACAAATAAACACCGACGTCCGGAAACACACCGAAGCCAGATACGCAGCGAAGCCAGGTACCAAAAAAATCTTCCCTGGACACACATACAAGCTAGCAACAAACACAGTTTGAGACCTTAAGAATTCACAGAACAAATAAAAGATTTCACTGACAAGATTTATTTTAAAAATCCTGCAGCATGTAACTCAGGAAGAGTGACTTGCAACAAGACTTATGAGTGGACCACAAGGACAAAGGTGAGCCACACATAATGGTGAGCTCAACGCCTGATGGTGTGATTAACCTTTATTATCCTGGCGGTGTGCGTGGTGGCTTATCTCTGCGTCGTAAACTAAAGACACTTCCTACGCGCTGCTTGCTAGTGGGTGTTGGTAATTTCTCTCTAGATATAAAAATTTATCCTTGTATTGTAAGCAAAATCAGAACTGTTTTGGTGTCAAAAGACAATCCAAGCTATTGAGATGAACACAAAAATTTTGATGATTCGTATGAACTGGTGAGTCTCTTTTTAATAAGCATTAAGAAATGTAACTTTCTATACATCAGACAATTGTTAGCTTTCGTAAACACCAGAACCACGATTTCCTAACCACCCCTTTAATACGACCTAATCACAACTACACAGTTCTAACTCCCACATCAACATTATACTAACTTACCACACCAGCACTGTACTAACCACCACACCAACACTATACATTATACTAACCACACCAACACTATACGAACTACCACACCAACACTATACAAACCACACACCAACATTATATTAACCACCACACCAACACAGCACTGTCCACCACACCACCTGGCAGCTAACCACCACACAAACACTAAAATAGATACAGTGAGAGCTATAAATTGAAGACGAGGTTCCCAGTAAGGTCAAGATGCGCATTTATAACACAGGCGCCAAATCAGTGACATCTGATGTCATTACCACCAAGTGAAAGAGAAAAATATATTTTCATCATGTGGCTGTGGGAAGATAACCCCAAGATGAAAAATAAGCTCTTACAACAACAGTGTTTCACTCTGCGTAGAGCTCTATCAACCTTGTCCTACAAGTTGTCTTTGGTAACAAACGTGTGGGGGGGATAGGCCATTTCATTCAACAACTTGTGTGCTTGCAAGAAAAAGTATTGCAAAAATTCCCAGGAAAATAGCTTAAATCTAGATAAAAGAAAAGTTGAATTTCTTCAGTCGACTTCCATGTAGCTTGTCCAGCATTATAATTCTGCACGAAGTTGAAGAAAAGGCATTGAAGTAGATATTCCATAACAATGTCCCAGGTACATTTCCCATTTCTCTCTCTCTCTATCTCTCTCTCTCTCTCTCTCTCTCTCTCTCTCTCTCTCTCTCTCTCTCTCTCTCTCTCTCTCTCTCTCTCTCTCTCTCTCTCTCTCTCTCTCTCTCTCTCTCTCTCTGTCTTTTATATAGTGTTTCACAAGGTTAGGGTACGGTTCCTAACTTCATTTACAAGCTAAGATCTGTTACCTACATTAGCTCATTTAAAAGCATTTTATTGCTTAAATATGGGTTAGTCGTTTTAAAGAACATTAAGCGAGCTTTTCAAATCTGCCTAAAAAATGACATGACATGTAATACTCTAGATATTATAAGATATATGATAGGGAAGGTTTTTGATGTTTTAATGGTACGTTGGGAGCCATATGCTGTCTGATGCTGGGTGAGGGATGCTAGTTGAGGGATGCTGGGTGATGCTAGGTGATGCTGGGTGAGGGATGAAGTACATCTTCCCTTCACATGACTCACGAAATCGTAATGACACGATTGCAAACAAACCATACCACGGAAGGAGATAGAACCCGCGATCAGAGAGTCATAAAACGCGCTAGCGCGTCGGTCTGGAATTTTGTGACTGATCACGGGTTCTATCCCCGCCCGTGGTATGGTTTCCCCTCCCATGTATTACCATGCAAACCACAAGACGACATATTACCCTCACATACACTACCATGCGTTAGAGACGACTTACTATCCCTTGCATGCGTCTGAGCTGTCGTTTCTGCTCCTGCAAGGTTTAAAATGATCAGTGGGGTGCATCCAGCTACGAAACACTCATCACACACTTCATTAACATGACTGTTGGGCTAACAATCAAATTAAGAGAGAGGGACGCTGGTGAGTGACCTGCACCGCACCTCTCTAAGTCCGCCTCTGGCACATATGGAAAGCTATGATACAAATGCAGTTATTATTATTATTATTATTATTATTATTATTATTATTATTATTATTATTATTATTATTATTATTATTATTATTATTATTATTATTTCCCCTTATTATTATTATTATTATTATTATTATTATTATTATTATTATTATTTCCCCTTACTATTATTATTATTATTGCTGGTACTGTTATTATAATTATTATTACTATTCCTACTTTTAATTATTGTTGCTGTTGTTTTCCATCATTATTATTACTGTTATTTTTATTATGATTATTATTATTAGTAGTAGTAATAGTACATTATTTTAATAATATTTTTGTTAATATATTTATAGTGGGAGTGCAAAGCATTTAGGGGTAATATAGTGTATAAAAACAGCTCGATCCAAGGGAATGGAAGGCAGCTCCAGTTCTTCGAATCAAGAACCCATGGTTGGCATCAAGGGTAATTCAATTACCAGGAATATGCATCACCCCCGGGGCCGCCTAATTCAGATATATTTGGCAGAAGCTTATTAACATTTTTTTTTTGGGGGGGGGAGAAGGGGTTTTTGGGGGGACCTATATTAATGTAAATCAATTGGGGTGTCCCGAACTTAAATTATTAATATGATAAAAATTTAATTTTATCGCTTGAAATTCTTTTTCTAGAAGTCGTGTAGTATTTTTTTTATTATTTTTCACGAGAATGGAGATGATATTTAGCTTAGTTCACCTTGATGAGAGGTGCCTTGATGCTGGTGAAGGGCTCTTGATACGAAGAATTGGTGTTGCCCTCCCAGTTCCTTGGCACTGCATGATCCCTACTGCTTTAGAGCTTCCCCATGAGTACAATAATAATATGATGAAGATAAAAATATAATAAGAGTATCATCTTCAACGACAACAACAAAGAATAAACAAGAAAATTACAACTAAAACAACTACAACTACAACAACAAACATGATTTATTTCCACCAGGATCCTCTCAGGGGAAAAAAAGTCATAAGATGCCTTCACATGATGACAAGACACCACATGAAGAGGAGATTTTTATTTGTATTACGTTTCACCCAGTTAATAAAGCTCCCTCACTGTGGGCGAAAAGTTGTAGCAACAAAGGCTTCCTCTCATTTTTTTTTAATAAGATTCGAACATAACCCCTGGGCATTCTTAGTCTCAAGACGTTCAGCCAATCACATACTTTTATTGCGATGATGTAATCAGCCTTAAATAAATTATATATATATATATAATAATGTATATATATATATATATATATATATAATATATGATAATGTGTGAGTGTGGTGAAAGTGTTGAATGATGATGAAAGTATTTTCTTTTTGGGGATTTTTTTTCTTTTTTTTTGGGTCACCCTGCCTCGGTGGGAGACGACCGACTTGTTGAATATATATATATATATATATATATATATATATATATATATATATATATATATATATATATATATATATATATATATATATATATATATATATGCCGAATAGGCAGAATTTGCGATCTTGGCATAAATAGCAACGTTCATCTTGCCATACAGGACAAGTGAAAATTTGTGTATACAATAATTTCGCCAAAATCATTCTGAGCCCAACGAAAAAAATATATTTCACTGTGTTTGTTTAGTATTAAATTATTGTAAACAAATCTAAAATATATTTAGCTGGGTTAGGCTAAAATAAATTGCTCTTGTTATAATAAGGTTAGGTAAGCTTTCTAAGATTCTTTTGGTGCAAAATTAAAAAAAATTACATTAACATTAATGAAAAAAATATATCTTTAAATGCATAAGAGAAAATTTTAGAAAGGACTTAATTTTAAATGAGTTATTGCTAATTGACCAGTTTTACATATTCGGCACATTATATATATATATATATATATATATATATATATATATATATATATATATATATATATATATATATATATATATATATATATATATATATATAATGTAATCAGTCGCTTAGAAATGATATACACAGATGTCGGTTAATGCCTATGTACCATGAGGATTCCCTGATTCACTGCCTCCCTTGACTACACTATGCTACACTGCGCTACACTATGCTACACTACGCTACGCTACACTACGCTACACTATGCTACACTACGCTACACTATGCTACACTACGCTACACTACGCTACACTATGCTACACTACGCTACGCTACACTACGCTACACTATGCTACACTACGCTACACTCTGCTACACTATGCTACACTATGCTACACTATGCTACACTATGCTACACTCTGCTACACTGCTACACTATGCTACACTATGCTACACTATGCTACACTCTGCTACACTCTGCTACACTATGCTACACTATGCTACACTCTGCTACACTCTGCTACACTCTGCTACACTATGCTACACTATGCTACACTCTGCTACACTATGCTACACTATGCTACACTCTGCTACACTACAACACTATGCTACACTCTGCTACACTCTGCTACACTATGCTACACTATGCTACACTACGCTACGCTACACTACGCTACACTATGCTACACTATGCTACACTACGCTACACTACGCTACACTATGCTACACTACGCTACGCTACACTACGCTACACTATGCTACACTATGCTACACTACGCTACACTACGCTACACTATGCTACACTACGCTACGCTACACTACGCTACACTATGCTACACTACGCTACGCTACACTACGCTACACTATGCTACACTACGCTACACTACGCTACACTATGCTACACTATGCTACACTACGCTACACTACGCTACACTATGCTACACTACGCTACGCTACACTACGCTACACTATGCTACGTCTTTGCTTTCAGCATAAAAACTCCATTGGTATCATTTTATATCTTTGACTTGTCTCTCCTCTCCGGCTATTCTTTACTCCACTCGCGTCCTGACACGAGTCTTGAGAACACATGTCACCAGTAATTGCGTTACATTGTTATGTTAATGAAACAAAAGCAAACTAGATTTTATTGTTTCTCCGCCTGGCGGACACTTCACGTATTTTTTTTTTTTGCTCGCACCCTTTCTTTGTTTTGCTTTTGTTTTCTCGGCCATGTCATTTCGTTCACTTTTTCTTTTCGAAAATCACAGTTGCACAGTTAAAAATCAAAATTCACACAATGGTGGAAGTTTGAATTTGGGAAAGAGTTGTGCTTGACGGCACTTGTGTTACGCAAAGCGCGCGCGCCCACACACACACACACACACAGTGGTATTACGCTGATTGACCAACTCGGGCTTAATCCTCCACACTCGGTATAATAATAATCTTAACATGAGTGCCTCAGCACTCCATTGTTAGAAATTAATATTAACACTATATTCATGGCGAAGCTCTAAACACACAGGGATCATACAGCCTCTGAGGAATGGGAAGCAGTCATATTTGGTGTAAGTAATGAGAGAGTCAGTCTGAAGGGGCCAGTGTTGCATAATGAGAGAGAGAAACCTCAGACGCGTCTTGCAAATTGTATCTTAAAGTATCGCAAAACAATTATATACAAAATCCGTTTTGTTTATATGTGGACCATTTCTGCTGTGCAGAGACCCTTATTAAACTGTTTTCTAGTCATATGAAGTACTAGTCCCTTATTGTTCATTCACAACATGGAGTAGTGCAGGTTCGAACCTCCGTTTGCTAAGTGTAAAACAGACATGCTACCAAACTTAACTCATCCAGTCGTCTACATAACAGGGGTGAGGAACATGCGGCTTTCAAAGAGCATGCAGCATTTTGGTGATCTCACTATGCCCATTTTTTCCTATTCTGATATTTCTGAATTTTAGAAAAAAAAAAAAACCTATCCCACCAGCCCTGGTGTTTCAAAATAAACCGCTTGTCTAGGAGAAAATATCCGGCAACGTTTTACACGAACTAAGCCGAACTCGACTTAAACAGCGATCTTCCGCCATGCACATCACAGTGTTACACCTTGTGTGTATTCCTGCTAATGAAGGAAGGTGGATGAAGAGGTTTAAAAGTGTTCAATGGTTATAAAAAAATACCATACATCTTCATTTGTTACGATGGTCTTCTGGTTGATGGGGAATTTCCTTGTGATACGTTTCTCCCGCTAAAAAAGGCTCTTCACCTTTGCTCTAGACTCTAATCATGCAATGTGCCACGATCCATAGAAAAGGCATTTCTCAGCCTTTTATTGCGCACCGCAAGAAGGAGATGGCGAAACATAATTTCACATATTGATAATTAAACAGTTTAATTATTATTCACAGAAAGACTGTGACAGTTTTCATTATATATGAATGAGATGCTGGCAGTGTATGTGGAAGAGAAGCAGGCAGTGTATGTGGAAGAGAAGCAGGCAGTGTATGTGGAAGAGAAACAAGCAGTGTATATGAATGAGGTGCAAGCAGTGAATTTGAAAAAAAACAGTATATGAAGGGGTGAAAACAGTGTATATACATTGCCAGATTCTGGCAGTATATATGAAAGTGAAGCGGTACCATCACTGTGCCATGTGTGCAGGAGTGTGCACCATCATGGTGCCATGGGTACAGGAGTGTATGCCATCATGGTGCCATGGATACAGGAGTGTATGCCATCATGGTGCCATGGGTACAGGAGTGTATACCATCATGGTGCCATGGGTACAGGAGTGTATGCCATCATGGTGCCATGGGTACAGGAGTGTATACCATCATGGTGCCATGGGTACAGGAGTGTATACCATCATGGTGCCATGGGTACAGGAGTGTATGCTATCATGGTGCCATGGGTACAGGAGTGTATACCATCATGGTGCCATGGGTACAGGAGTGTATACCATCATGGTGCCATGGGTACAGGAGTATATGCTATCATGGTGCCATGGGTACAGGAGTGTATACCATCATGGTGCCATGGGTACAGGAGTGTATACCATCATGGTGCCATGGGTACAGGAGTGTGTACCATCATGGTGCCATGGGTACAGGAGTGTGTACCATCATGGTGCCATGGGTACAGGAGTGTATACCATCATGGTGCCATGGGTACAGGAGTGTATACCATCATGGTGCCATGGGTACAGGAGTGTATACCATCATGGTGCCATGGGTACAGGAGTGTGTACCATCATGGTGCCATGGGTACAGGAGTGTGTACCATCATGGTGCCATGGGTACAGGAGTGTATACCATCATGGTGCCATGGGTACAGGAGTGTGTACCATCATGGTGCCATGGGTACAGGAGTGTATACCATCATGGTGCCATGGGTACAGGAGTGTATGCCATCATGGTGCCATGGGTACAGGAGTGTATACCACCATGGTGCCATGGGTACAGGAGTGTGTACCATCATAGTGCCATTGGTACAGGGGTGTGATTACCACTATAGTACCATGGATACAGGAGTGTGAATGCCGCCATAATGGGTACAGGAGTGTGTGTATCATTGTGGTGTTGTGGGTACAGAGGTGTGAGAATACCATCGTAATTCTAGGGAAACAAACTCGGTTGGATCCCAAATTGTACCATCTTCACATAAAGTGTATGTGACAACGTGTGCCCTGAGTACATACACTCAGCCTGCTTGACCAGAAGAACGACACCATTACGCTCGAGGTTTGAACCTCCGTCTGCTTAGAACGAAACGTTTGTAAATGCTAAACCCGTTGGGGTCATACAGTGCCTTGGAAATGGCAAGTAATCATGTTCGATCCAAGGAAAAGATGATTGCTCTAATTCCTCTCATCACCTAAGCTTTAAAACAAGCTTTTATTGGGTACAAAATTTTGTTTTCCCTAAAGCTTAATCAAATTAAGGCTTGATTAAGCTCTGGGCGAAACGTTGTCGCAATAAAAGCCTTTTTTCCTCAAATTGTGTATTTGTCTTCATGCTTTTTATCGGTGCAACGTTTCGTCCACTGATAAAAAAAACTCTACAACAGTAAGGAATTTGTTAAAAAATATGACGTATGATCTTTCAGATACAGTATATTAAGATACATTAGAATCATTCTTATAAAGTATGATCATACCCATACAGTATGTTTTATTTTTCAGTTACGGTATTATTATTATTATATATTTATAGTATTATCATGCATTTTGTTTCAGTATCATCATTAAAAAACAGAATGATAATTTCAATAAATAATTTCTGCCTCTCTTTCTCTCTCTCTCTCTCTCTCTCTCTCTCTCTCTCTCTCTCTCTCTCTCTTTCTCTCTCTCTCTCTATCTCTCTCTCTCTCTCTCTCTCTCTCTCTCTCTCTCTCTCTCTCTTTCTCTCTCTCTCTCTTTCTCTCTCTCTCCCACTTTCTCAAATTTTAAGGGCAAGCATAGTTAACTTTCTGCATTCCTTGTTCATTAATGTAACCACGAAAAACATTTATCTTAATGGCGTGTGGTAATTCAAAGTTTGTAGTGTTTACCATCATGAGGGAAGATGTGGAGCTAGCAATTATACAGCCAGCCGAGGAAGTGTAATGAGAAGTTAAGAATATTAGTAGGCTATTGTCTTACTGCTTGTCTACCAGCTTCCCTGCTAAAACATACACACACACACACACATACAACAGTGAAGAGACGGGGCCAGGAGCTATGAATCTACCCCTGCAACCACATATAGGTGAGTGTAAACACACACATACACACACACAGGCCTTTAACACACCCAAAAACAGGCCAAGTGTTTATCGATAAATACCTTTTACAACTAGCATCTCTCTCTCTCTCTCTCTCTCTCTCCATTAACACCTAATGGCTTTCTCACTTTCTCTTTTTAATATACTCCTGCCGTACAAGCATTGTAAAACTTCTCTTCCCCTCCATCCCTTTCTAATTTTTTCACACCTGAATATTTAACAAAGGCTACCCCCAGCAGTGACACTACCGAGTTCATACGCACGAGTACACGGAGCTCAGTGTTAAGTGACATTTGTACTGTACAAGGTACTTGGGGAAATTAGAGAGAACTGTGAGACTGAGATTTCCTTCGATCGATTAAACTTCATTTTGAAACAATCTGTAAGTGATAATTATTATATTCATTGAGAAGCGATAAATCCGTATTGGTCTTTCATCACCCGAGGAATGGGAAGTAATCAGGTGTGTTGCTAGAAAGGGCAGGATAGCTCTAGTTCCTAGAATCAGAACAATTAACCACTTTAAACATACGCTTCGAGAGAGACATTGTCAATGCGAATCGGAGGAGAAATGAATGAACGCTTATCAAGTGATATCCTTAATAAATGATCAACCAGAGTGAGACTATTGTTGACTATCCATCTTGTGGCCTAATCGGTGTCTCACAAATATCCACAAAGGTTAGCGAGGTGGGGAATTTCAATTATTTTGACTTGTACACAAGAGAGAGGCTGTCGAAATCTCCCTATGATTTCACTGCTTAAATATGTCATAAAAGACAAATCGAAATTCAACCTGTGTCGCCTTCATCTCAATGATATTTACAATATACTTATCCAGAAAATTTCACAATGATAGTCATAAGTGGACTTCATCTTGTTTTCCACTAAAATATGCCCTGAGTTTAAAGACATGCAATGAAAAGTAAGCCTGTTTATAGACATCATTTTGTGCAAAATTGTGCTTCATAAATTTTTGTTGAAGCTCAGAACTAAGCGAAAAGCAGTTTAAGGCTAAGTCTTTTTCCTGTATTTCGTGTCTTTATACCCGCTTGACGGCTTGTTACCCCAGCCACAAAAAAATAATAGACCTGTCATCCTTTAGTTCAGGTCAAGAGTTTTACCATTAATTTAACGGTAGATTGAAATGTCGTGTTGCAAACTGGTTTAAGGATAAACGCACAAACAGCATAAAAGGCTATCGTAGGGACAAAGTGTCGCTCTTAGTAGAGCGTTATTGAGAGAGAGTTTTGCTCTGTGTAGAGGTTTAAGAACTCATTACTTGATAAATTTCTAACCCAGCGAGATTTTGTCCTGATAGGAGTTTATTCTACACCGAGTGTTTATTCTTCAACACTCTGGGAGAGTACACAGCATAGTACACAGCACTCAGAGCACTGGTATCTCTCCAGTGCTCTTGAAATTATGTCCAACCAGGTTGGGTTTACTCGTGAGTTAAAGAGAGCTACAAGGTATACTGCCTCTCCCACCGACTACAAAGTCGGGTGGGTTCCATAGGAAAACACTTTTGGTTAAAGTGTTCAGGGAGGGGCAGCAGAGCAAGCGAATGTTATACTGATACCAAATGTGTTTCTGGAGGGACACGAAAAGCAAAGATTCGGACCTTTTAGTGGAAACTTTTCGGTCGTGTGATGGAACTCACGATTAAATAAAAAATCCCAGCGTCTCCCATGCGGATTTTTTGTTTTAAGTTCCTAGTTTGACGGTTACTCTCCTTTCACCATACTAGTACAGATATTTCTTTTCTCTCCCCCTCTCTCTCCTTTTCTTTTTTTTCTTCCTCCTCCTCCTTCTTCTTCTTCTTATAGTATAGACTGTAAGATCCGTTCTCTTCCTTTCCCAAGTACTCTCTCTCCCTCCCTGTCTCACCACCGCCGCTAGGCTGGAAGGTAAACTTAACACCGGGGCTATTACCACAAGTGTAGCTCACGGCTGGCTCTTTGTGTGCTGGAATAACACAACCCCCAAGATTACTGAGCCTCGCTAGTTTACCTGTGTTTGTTCAGGCATTTCCCCACGACTCGTCCCCAGACGATGCAGTTGTATGTCTTAAGTGGCTGAGGTGTGAAGGCGTCGCTCGCAGTGGCGTTGTAGCCGGAGATTAGATTTGAGTGTGACCTGTCGCGCGTCGAAATTGTAAGTCTACATCAGTGTGCACTGAAGGTTTCACGTAAGTCTAAATCTTTGTGCACCAAGGGCTTCGTGAATTCGCATCACTGTGCACTAAAGGCTTCATAAACGTCTAAATCTTTCTGCAGTGTAGGCTTTAAAAGTCTTTTTACAATGAATATTTAAATGCAACAATTATCTTTTATGCAGTGAAGGTTCTGGGTAAGTCTTCCTGCAGTGAATATTTAATGTAGTTTCAAGTCTCTCTCCAGTACAGACTCAAAGCAACCTCAAGTCTTTCTGAAATAAATGCATTATGTAGTCTTAAAACTTTCTGCAGTGAAGACTTTATGTAACCTTAAGACTTTCTGCAGCAGATGTGTGCTGTAAACTAATCGTAGTCTACCTTGTGTGTTTAATAAGATATTCCGAATTTTATGAAGCTGGATATTCCTCTTATACATGCCTTAGGACATTTTTCTTGTGGGTCTTGCAGGATATTCCTACATGCGTGTAAAAGGATATTCCTCTTGTATGTGTAGCAAGATATTCCTTTTGTGTACATAACAGGATATTCATCGTATGTATAGTAAAGGATATTCCTCTTGAATGTGTAGCAGGATGTTCCTCATAAATGTGTTGCAAGCAAGATATTTCTGTTGTGTACAAAAATATTCTTCATGTATGTATAACAAAATATTCCAGTTAGGTGTGAAACAGAGTATTGCTTTCTGTCTTTTATTTTCCAGTGGAAAGATCTAAAAGTGTGCGGAAAGTCTTTCTCCTCTTTCCCACACTAGACTACCAGATAAATTCTACTTGTAGAGGGTAATGTATATCACTTTAAATGTTACTCGAGGGGGCTACTCAAGTCAGCAACCACTGGGCCCTGTGGAGAAATAAAATGCACGAAAAAATCTCTAATATATTTTTAAATATTAATTATTGTCTTATTTTTTTTTTTGGGGGGGGCAGGTACTTAAGAAGCTTTGGGATATTACGTCGCATAAATTAAAAAATATATTTCAGGTTAATATAAAAAGTTCTTTTACTCAGGTAATAAATGTGTATATTCACCGAGAAGTGTATATCCATGAGTGTATATATACTGAGAGGTGAAAATATCAGTGCATATACCCACTGACAGTATATGCATATACCCATTGTGGCGGTTGTCACCACATTAAATTACTCTGACAAAACTTTCCTTCATTTCTTCTCTTGCTACTCTGGCAACATTGCATAACTCCTGATGACGCAAGGAAACGTGTGAAAGTACTTAAGCTTGTTTTGATCAGAGTAAATAGACGATATCACAACAACCACAGTTAGAAACTAATATTCTCAGCATTTGTGATTCTCACATTATCAAACAACTGCTCCTTGATTATGTGAGAAATCACGAAATCGCTAGATCCTTTTGAGACGATACTAAAATAGTTGGAGATATTTGCAAAACAAAGTTAGGTGCACACGTAAGCGGAGCACTATAATAAGTCTATCGGTAATAAAACAAAAGCGCTGAGTACAGCAGAAGGAATACTGACCCAGTACTCGACTGCTAATTCCCAGGCCTCGACTTCCTTGAAGGTCTGTGAAACTTTAGGAAAACATATTCATTGGAAGCTCAACATTCTAATTGAGAGCAATGAAAATGGGAACATGTGTATATATAACCCAGTGCCTAATCTTCCTGTGTTAATGTTGTTGCATCCCGTCAGTGTTTTAGTATCACTGATATGAATTCTATTGTTCTCTGTACTTACTGTATGGCCTTTACAAAAATCCATTCTCTGATTGTGATGTTTTATTGAAAAAACTAATGATTTTAAACGTCAGTTTCATCAACATAGATTCTTTGTGCGTACTGGGGATAAGGTGACGCTACAGGTTCTGTTGGGCCCTCTAACCCCTGTAATTCTCTGTGGTTAAGCTTTGGTAAATATAATGACACAGGCTTTGCCATGTCCTCTGACTCCCTGCAACTCTCTGTGGCCAAGCTTGGGTTACTACATCACTCCAGGCTTTGTCGGGCCCTCTGACCCCGGTTCATACGATCTGCCCAGAGCTATCAGGTTTCACTGCAAGAAATTCGTGAATTCGTTGGGTAGAACTCCGCCCCATTGACTCTAACACACCTAGAACCTTTATCTTTTTTGGCAGGTCTCCATTCCCAGGAAACTTTCTTTTTTTCAGCGTTTGGGGATTTTTATGTATTTTTTTTTTTTGTTCTCGCACCCTCTACAGGAAATATTGGTACCTGCATCAAGCCTCAGTACGAAATTCTTCCTATGACTGCAGTTTTGATCTTTTCATTGATTCAAGGAAGCTTTCCTGCCTCGGTCCCAGCTTGATCAAGATGACTGGTGGTCAGGTCGGGGCAGTTTAGCACATCAAGACATTGGCTAGTAATGATCATAGGTCGTTGAGTTAGACTACTATAGACCGCACAGTGGTCAACAAGATCGCATTTCACAGTGCAAATGTTTTAATCCCTAAAAGATGGATGAAGTAAATTCTCAGTGCATGTATACCGAGCCATAAACAGGGGTTAGTGACAGTGACAGTGATCTTGTTACGCCAGTGTAATTGCTTAAAACTTTAAGATTTAGAACTTTATATATTATACATATTATATATAATAATTTTATCCTGACGTTTGGGCTTATGAAATTTAAAGTTTAACGTTGTACAACCCATTATTTAATTATTATTATTATTATTATTATTATTATTATTATTATTATTATTATTATTATTATTATTATTATAAAACTAAACTCCCTATAAATCTATCTAAACTCCCTGTAATACTGTCTAAACTCCCTAGACAAACTCGTTATTCGCGTAGCTACCTAGGCTGAGCTGCCCCCATACCAGCATGCCAGAAAGCTTAAATCATCAAAGAGGGGTGTAGAATTCCTGGTGTTCACATTGTTTACAAAGCAGCTAAGGCTATTAGCGACGTCAAGTGTCCTAAACACAACTGCTGGCGAGGTCTACGAGATTCCTTGTGAAGATGGCAAATCAAGTTTACACTGGCTAGACTTGCAGCGCTTCAGAAACACAGGAATGCTTGAAGGTTAAACACGAATATTTTTGTATAATGTTTGTTATTGTTTTTGCTGGTGGTGGTGGTTGTTGTTGTTGGTTGCTGCTCTTTGTTGTTGTTGTTTTGGTTGTCTGCTTTTGTTGTTATGGCTATCGTTATTGTTACTGATATTGTTGTCTATTGGAAAGCTTTGAAACCGTAGTAGTCATACAACACATCGGGAAGCAATCATGTCAGATCGTAGGAACTTAAAAAGAGCTCCAGTTCATCGGATCAAAAGCAATTCACTTTTTCTTGTTATTGTTTATCTCCTCAAAGGGGTATATACATGTTCTGTATGTCTGCTTCCTACTTATATCTTATTAATATATTGGCCGTTTCCCACCGAGACAGGGTGGCCCGAAAAAAGAAGAAACACTTTTAACCTTATTCACTCCATTACTGTCTTGCCAGAGGCGTGCCTGCACTACAGTTCAAAAACTGCAACCTATCTCGACCCTTCTTTCAGCGTGCAGGAACTGTACTTCCCACCTCCAGGACTCAAGTCCGGCTAACCTGCTTTCTTAAATCCCTTCATAAATGTTTTTAATTACACTCAACAGCACATCAAGTCATAAAAACCATTTGCCTTCCCTCGTTCCTATCTAACTTGCTCACGCATGCTTGCTGGAAGTCCAACTTCCTTTACCCCCTCTGTCCAACCTCTCCTAGGTCGAGCCCTACCCCGCCTTCCACTGCATATACTCCCTCCAAGTCACTCTATTTCGTTCCATTCTTTCTAAATGTCCAAACCACCTCAACAACCCCTTCTCTCCCCTCTGGATAATACTTTTAGGAACCTTGCATCTCCTAACCCCCAAGCTACGGATTCTCTGCATAATCACACCGCACATTGCCCTCAGACACGACATCTACAATGTCTGCAGCCTTCTCTTGGTTGCAATATTCAGAACCTATACTTCACACCCATTTATCTAAAGGCATAAAATCTTTCTTCATTAAATATTTCTCGTTAAATAAATATTTTTAAGTATATAGAATGTAACTTGTCCGATATATATTAATCACTGTAATATTTATTCAGATTTGTACAAGGGCAAGTCAGTCTTATAAATAGCACAATAAATGCACACAGGTGTTGTACATGTTTCTTATTTATCAATAAATGCACGAACGTGGCTTTGTAGACGGAACAGAAAATGGCATATATTTGAGTATTCGGTATGTCTATCAAATGCGTTCACATATCAGGCTAAATGAAGATCATAGTAGCTTTTAGACCAATTTGGAAGTCGAATTCAAAATTTTGTGCCATGACAAATAGACTAATACAAAGTCTTAAACAGATGAACTTTGGTTAATGGTTTTCGGGCCATGCCTAGCAGTACTAGCCGATTTCCTGGTACATTACTGTTATTTATCCCAGAGTTCCAGTCAGGTATTTGCACAACTCACACTCATGAAAAGTCATTGCAGGGAGCGATGAAAAGGCTTAATAACGCTTGCTTCTCGAATGGCAATGTAGCATAATCGTGGATCCAGATGACATACTGCCGACAACAGTGTAGACAAGCCACACGTTGCAGAGCAAGATTTTATTTGGACAACGTTTCGCTCTGTGTAGAGCTTTATCAAGCCAAAAACTCGATAAAACTCTGCACAGAGCTCTGTGTATAATTTTGTCAAACCAGGAACTTCACAAGGAACAAAACGTTGTCCAAATAGGAAAATAGGAGCATAAAAGTGGAGAAGTACGACATAAGCTCCCAAAGGTGCTAGCTTCAATGAAGCTACTTGGCAGATTGTTCCACTTATCTACACCTCTTTTACTAAACAAAGACTCTCATATAATTTCTATATTTGAAATTATCTAACATGAATTCAATGTTCGGAGTTCTTTCGTGATTAAATATTCTTAGCACCCAATCTTCCTCATTCAACCCTCTCGTCCACTTGCAAACTACGAATTAAAAAAAATAGGCTCTGGGATCTCACTCTATTTTCGTAGATTTTTGTATGATTTCGCATATAGATTAATTTCGTCTTTTGTATGCCGCATAATTTACGTGAGGCTTTACCAATGATGTATAGCGTTGCAGAATAAATTTTGGAATCCTGTTACTTATTCTTGTTGATAAAACCTCGATTTAGTCTAATTCTGAAAACTTAGGCACTGCTGTCTTGGCTTCAGATTTCTGCTTCAGATTTCACAGTCTGTATGATCAACATAACCTAGCTTATATTTGTGGACTTTGCACTTTTCGTGCCATAACATTAGCTTGTTCAAACTCTCCTAAGGTCAATGGTATCCTTCTCCAAATCAATTATTCGACATATTTTTAGGGGATGTCAGCGAGTTTAATCAAATCGCACTGCATTCCCTCAAGGTTTTTAATGTAAATTGTGAACCACTGGCATTCATTATGGAACGTTCCCTGTGACATGCTCCCAGTTAGATTTCACCCATTTATGCAACACCTCTGCTTCCTATTAGTCAGCGATACCTCAATCTGAAATAGATTTTTTTAATACCATGTGCTGCCAATTTCTTCAACCGTATTTTGTGTGAGACACTATGAAAAGCCTAATCAAAGACGCTGTGACACTGCGTTGAGATAATTAATCAGATTATGCTCATCAGAGTGACTTCTTATTACATACGCTAAAATTATTCTAATAATCTGCCTAATACTGAAGCCAGGTTTATTGGGCGGTAATCTGAATGCATGGATTAGCTCCAGATTTGATGATAGGAATTACACTAGCCATCTTTCTCATACCCACCACGACGTTGCAGTAATATATATATATATATATATATATATATATATATATATATATATATATATATATATATATATATATATATATATTTTTTTTTTTCAACAAGTCGGTCGTCTCCCACCGAGGCAGGGTGACCCAAAAAAAAAGAAAGAACAATTTTCTTATTCTTATTCTTTTTAGTAATCTTTACAGGAAAAGGGGTTACTAGCCCATTGTTCCCGGCATTTTAGTTGACTTTTACAACACGCATGGCTTACGGAGGAAAGATTCTTATTCCACTTCCCCATGGATATAAAAGGAAAAGTAATAAGACCAAGAACTATTAAGATAAAATCAAAGAAAACTCAGATGAGTGTGTATAAATAAATGTGTACATGTATGTGTAGTGTGACCTAAGTGTAAGTAGAAGTATCAAGACATGCCTGTAATCTTGCATATTTATGAGACAGACAAAAGACATCAGCAATCCTACCATCATGTAAAACAATCACAGGCTTTCGTTTTACACTCACTTGGCAGGACGGTAGTACCTCCCTGGGTGGTTGCTGTCTACCAACCTACTACCTACCATATATATATATATATATATATATATAAATATATATATATATATATATATAAATATATATAAATATATATATATATAAATATATATATATAGAACAGATTGGTTATTAGCACACAAAGTTCCATCTTGCATTTTTTTAAGTGCCTTTGAAAGCATTTCGTTGGGTCCCAGGACTAATTTTTGCTTTAGTGTTTCTACATGTTTGATAACACTGTACCTAATGACTGAAATATTACTATGTTCAAATCCTCTGTAATTATTTATCGCTGGGATATGATCTGTGTCTTTTTGTGTGAAGACCGAAGGTAAATAATTGTTAAGAAAACAGAGACCATTTCATACTCATTTTCAGATCTTGTTTTATGTAGGACTATTTTTTCATGATTTTCAAAGAATCCTACCCGATTTGTCTTGGATTTACTTGCAGTTTTAATTTCGTTGCGGCTGGTATCGTCTGCCTTGTTTCAGGGATGACTTTTCTTGTTTTTGTTTTTTCTTAAAATTCCATATTCCATCCTAGCTTCCCCCAGGTCTTCCTTACCTGAAGATACAGCTTCTAGAATCCCAGGTAAGATAATGTAAGTACTCAAGGAAGACATTGTAAGCACTTCAGTTGCACCAAGCAAGTCATCATTCGTGATGCTGGTTCTGCAACGTGCGTCTTTTCTTCGGTAACATAATTGTATTGTTTTTCAGTCCAAAGAATGAGCACTCTCTCGTTTCAACCTATGATTAGATGCTACTAATATTGAAATATCTGTCATGCAATATGCAACTCATTATCACAATTTGCAATGGTTTCCTTTGATGTTCAGTAGTATTTTCGGCTTCAAAGCACCCGGAAATCGACGTGTATATGCATTTTGCTTTAAAAAAAGACCTTTCATTTTCTCTTTCAGTTATTCCTAATATTTTATTTCAATTTTGTGTTCTCCATTCATCTCCTGGCTTGCATTTTTAGTATTCTCCCTCTGCTGAGGTAATTGTCCAGGAATCTCTGTCTCTTCTCATAATTTTGCAAGTCCTTAGATTACTATATTATCATACATTTCTGCACTTAGGTACCGAATGATTTAATTGTGAAAGTAATATACCTAATGGAGGTTTGAAGAACAGTGCCTGCACTCTGAAGGAGGAGTGTGGATGTGACATTCTATATTGTGATGCCAGCACGCTTCTGGCACGACAGTGATTAAATGAATGACTTCGACCATATTTCTTCTTTCTTGTGTCACACTACTTCGGTAGGAGGCCAGTGTGTTATATAATATTATTATTAATAATAATAATAATAATAATAATAATAATAATAATAATAACCGTTGCAGTAACACCAATAACAGTAGCAGCACCAGCATCACCTCCACCAGAACCAGCACCACCTCCACCAGTACCAGCAGCAGCACAAGCACCACCTCCACCAGTACCAGCAGCAGCACCAGCACCACCTCCACCAGTACCAGCAGCAGCACCAGCACCAGCACCACCTCCAACAGTACCAGCAGCAGCACCAGCACCACCTCCACCAGTACCAGCAGCAGCAGCACCAGCACCACCTCCACCAGAACCAGCAGCAGCACCAGCACCACCTCCACCAGTACCAGCAGCAGCACCAGCACCACCTCCACCAGTACCAGCAGCAGCACCAGCACCACCTCCACCAGTACCAGCAGCAGCACCACCTCCACCAGTACCAGCAGCAGCACCAGCACCACCTCCACCAGTACCAGCAGCAGCACCAGCACCACCTCCACCAGTACCAGCAGCACCACCACCAGCACCACCTCCACCAGTACCAGCAGCACCACCACCAGCACCACCTCCACCAGTACCAGCAGCACCACCAGCACCACATCCACCAGTACCAGCAGCAGCATCAGCACCACCTCCACCAGTACCAGCATCAGCACCATCTCCACCAGTACCAGCAGCAGCACCACCTCCACCATTACCAGCAGCAGCAGCACCAGCACCACCTCCACCAGTACCAGCAGCAGCACCAGCACCACCTCCACCAGTACCAGCAGCAGCACCACCAGCACCACCTCCACCAGTACCAGCAGCAGCATCAGCACCACCTCCACCAGTACCAGCAGCAGCATCAGCACCACCTAAACCAGTACCAGCAGCAGCACCACCTCCACCAGTACCAGCAGCACCACCAGCACCACCTCCACCAGTACCAGCAGCAGCATCAGCACCACCTCCACCAGTACCAGCATCAGCACCACCTCCACCAGTACCAGCAGCAGCACCACCTCCACCAGTACCAGCAGCAGCACCACCTCCACCAGTACCAGCAGCAGCAGCACCAGCACCACCTCCACCAGTACCAGCAGCAGCACCAGCACCACCTCCACCAGTACCAGCAGCAGCACCACCAGCACCACCTCCACCAGTACCAGCAGCAGCACCAGCACCACCTCCACCAGTACCAGCAGCAGCACCACCAGCACCACCTCCACCAGTACCAGCAGCAGCAACAACAAGCACAACAATCAACAGTACGCATGAAGTGTACACAACAGTACCTTACAGACTGAGAGGTGAATATCTCTCATTGCATATAGCCTGATAATTTGTTAATTCTTAGTTTAAAGAATAAAGTCTTCTCAAGGTTAACATTAATGTGAACTGTACCTTTAATGGCCTAAAAGAAACAACGATATATATGCACCAGAGTGTTAAAATGCGACTCATGTGTTGTGAAAGTGGGAGTGTGTTTACAAAGTTAAAATAATATATTTAGTTAAAGACCGCTGCAATATTTTCCTGCTGCATAGCATTTGCAGCATTATAACTAAAAACAGCATTTTAGAAATGTTGCATCTTTATCGGGGAGTACCTTGATACCTTTATGCTAGTAAAGATTTCTTGATTCAAGGCATTAGAGCTATCTTTCTCTATCCCAGATCAAAGCTGATCACCTACCATACCGCCAGGGTTGCATGACTACTGCGGGTTTAGTGCTTTCCTGTGATTGCAATAATAATGTAAAATGTTGCTACTAGTGAAGTTTAAGTTACCAAAATGTTTATTTTCTCAAAGAGGAGATCACATGATATTTTGAAGGGGAAAATAATGTCGTGTCGAAATATTTGAAAATAATTTTTTTTCAGCTATTTAAAAATGTATTTCTTATAATTAAAACACAAACTACAATATTAACTATTAATGTACTGATCACTATTTGCTTTACAAATGCGAACACACAACTACACACGTAGTCAAACGCAGCTAAACGCACAATAAACTTGCTGTATGCTGCAAGTTCAATGATTCCAAAGATCATTTCTCAGGGGAAATTGCAACCAGCCTCACCCACCCACCAGCCCTTTTGTCTTCTTATGTCTTCCTTGTATATTATCTTACGTTCTTTCCTCCTCATTTACTCTAATTTCTTCCTCGCTCCGGACATTTCCTGCGCTGCCCCGCCTCCTTCCGCCGACCCTTTTACCGAAGAATTCATTAAGCGTTTAAATTCTTGTAGTTGAAATAATTTTGGGACGGTGCAGGACCATTATTCTTTGGACGTAATTAATACTTTCTTATTCTCTCTCTCTCTCTCTCTCTCTCTCTCTCTCTCTCAGAGAGCATGTTTTTTATAGGCCAGCAAAAAACTTTTAAACAATTTTATAGTTCACTGGGTCCTTTATTTTGCCCTAAAATTTACCTAAGTCTTTCTTCGCATGTCCCTTAGATCTGGTAGAGACTTTCACGTCCCTCCTCCATTCTGCTCTTCTCCCCTCCTCTCTCCCACTTTCTCCTCTCCCACCTTCCGTTCTTCCCTTCCCAAATCCCTCTTTTCTCTCTTCCACCTTTTCCTCTCCCATCATCCCTTCCACCTTCCCTCTCTCATCATTACTTCACCTTCTCCTCTTCCATCATCCCTTCCACCTTCCCTCTCTCATCATTACTTCACCTTCTCCTCTCCTATCATCCCTTCCACCTCCCTCCCTTCCCCTATCTTCTCCCTCCTGAAACGAACCTCCGGGTAATTTATTTGCAATGACAACTTTGAGTAGCTTTAAAAATAGGGTAGACAAAAATACAAGAGTGGGAATGGTTAGGTGTTAATAAGACCTGCCTAGCAAAACAAGTTTGTCATCAATACTGAAATTAAAATAAAAAGTTTTGACTTAGATTGAGCAGTATAATAATCACTGCTCTTTGCATCCACATAGTTCCTCCGTGCTCCGATCTTGGTTCACTTGACTCCAAAGTGCGGCTTGTCTAAGATTTCTAGCCAAACTCCTCCTAATTAGCTAAAATTTAACTCGTAGGCCAGTAAGCTAAAACCTCAAATCAGAAGCGACATGTGCCCTGATTTTAAATACACCCACAACCTGAAGAATAATTTAGACTATTAAATTCCAGGATTTTCACTGATTTGATCAAAACTGATCAATGGCCAGCACTAGGTTTGTACCTGTCCAAATTTGTTAAAAAATATTTATTAAACAGTTTTTCAAAGCATTTTTTTCAAATAAACATCTTGTTTTGGCTACCTAAGAGGAAATATTATTACCTTTCCTATCTATAAATAAATGTTCATTTAATTCCTGGTATCCAACGTCATTATCAAGTAGAATTTTGGCGAGTAAATTATTTCTTTAATTTTCTAATGGAAAAAAAAAACAGAGGTTGAATTATTATTATCATTTCACGAGTCATGAAGCTTTAAAAAACAATTACTAAAATATCATGGCTACGAGCAGCAATAGGTAATAGTGGTATTCTGATGATTATCGAGTCCATCTGTGATCACACGGAGACTCTTTGCTCCACAACTGGCGTTTTCCCAGATAAATTTAAAATTCTTATAGCCGGATCTTTTTCCGGGTCTGATAAGAATTCTATTTAGAGCTTATCTCAGTCTACCAGTTCTCTCTTCACAGTAAAGCGTCGGGGGCGTTACGGAACACACAGCAAGGGCTTAACTTAGCGTCGATTTAGTACTTGATTTGCATTCCCTTCGTGGCGGGGGATCTTAATGCTTGTGAAGTGTTCTTTATCCAAAGATTTGGAGCTACCTCTTCCTTTTCTTAGATCAAACTTAATTACCCGAACCCTACTGTTGTTAGCCACTGTATGATCATTATGGTGGATAATATCCATCGCTTCATCCTTGTAATGGTATCGATGGCGTTAGTGTCTTAAATCATCGATCCTCAAATTGTGGTGCACGCACCCCTAGGTGTGTGGGAATATGGTTTGTGGGGTGCAGGGTATTCTGCCAAATCATCTTACAAAAAATGCGTAATACGTGGTGAGATACAAATTAATTTCAGTTAACTCGGGCCAACGATTATAGCCGGAAGTATGCTAGGACCTACGCAGTTAAGGAAGGCTTGAGGTGCACTATACAAAAACGTACCTTGATTATGAGAATATTATCCTATTTTACAAGGATCCATCAACGTCAACATTGCAGTAACTTATATTTTATTGGATACCGCTGCAACAGTGTATATATTAATCGAGCTTTATAAAATACTGTAGGCTTATATTCTGATATTCAAGATAATTTTTTATGCCTGATATATCAATAACACCATGTTCTTTCTTGAATTATTATAGATCTGAAGGTATATTACCGACTACTGTTGGTAACAGTAGTGACATCACTGGGATTATCCTACCATAAGGCTTCACGTTACCTGTTCACCACCAGTCATAAATACTTTAATTCCTAAAATAAGGATTACAGTAAACTTTCAATGCAAATATCCTGATCTGAAAAGAGGACGGGTAGAAGAGTGATTACGAGTGCTTATTGAGTTGCCAACTCACGCAGTATACTTAAAAATCCTAATGTAGTCGATAGGCTTCAAACCATCACAACTACATAGGAATGAGAAGGACCCCTCTAAGAAAACTGCAAATATCTAGATGAAGAAAAAGAAAGCCAATTATCCTCGCTCCTCGCCTTGTTACTGTCACTTTTGAGCTGTCACTTGTAGGGGTGGGGATGACAGCATTAATTGGTATATCGTAAATCTGCCTTTTAATCTTAAAAAACAACTGAGATCAAAATGAAAAAAAAAGTGGATAAATATTTTATTTCAGTTTGGTGATTTTTTTTTTAGGTTTTATGTAGAACTCGAGCTTAATTATAGAATCTTTTAAAACAATCATTACAAACATTCGATAGCCCCTATCGAATGTTTGTAATGAGTGTCGACTGTGAAAAAACTTATTTAAAGACATGAAAAATATTAGACTGTTTCTTTGCCTCACAATTTAGAAAACTCAAGAACATCAACTTAATTACTGTGCTAGCTAATTTCTCAGCCAACTTTCTTTCTTTCTCTGTAATTTGCTCGAGCCAAGACCATTACGAATCTGCGGGAAATTCTGTGTGGAATCTGGTAATGGACTCTTGGTAATGTCTGGAAAATGGTCAGCTCTAAAACTATGTACTTATCTGGGCCATGTTCTTCTCTAGACGATGAAAATATCTAGTGCCTTGGTAACTTCTGGACTAATGGAATCCCTGGGGAACCACTGTAATCAAAGGTACCATTGTAATCCATAGCTCATGGCAACACGTACTTTAAGTAGGCTTGCAGAACCTAACTGTACCAGATACCAGCTTATAGAGCAAACAATACAACACTCGATGATGAGGAAAGAAGTATACACCAGAAGACTGTTTTGGTTTATCATATATACCCACCATCAAAACTTATACAGTATATACACTATGTACAATGGGTATGAGGCTATGAACCATACTGTAAATAGAGTTTGGAGAGATAAGCTTACAGCTAGAGAACACCCTTTACAGAGGAAAGATTCAAGTATGGTGTTAGCCATCACGAGGAATGTGAGGGTCTCAGGGTCTAAACTGCATCCATATGCAGCTTAGACCCTTAGAATGTTGTTACGTTTGATGTATATCGAATACAAATTTACACTATTGTAACCTACGGACCATAGCAGTCAGTGTATATTGTACTCTCTGAACTATGGCAAGCTCTGCGTGGTGATGGTTTGTTGCAGAGGAAAACCACGCCAGCAATATATGATAAAAATAATCTCAAAGGAAATTTTTACTTACAACGTTTCTCCGTAAGCTTAACCAAAACATATGTTTAATATAGCTCTACACAGAGAGAAATCTTTGTGTGTAACTAAGTTTGTCCTGTACGTAGCGTCGGTAGCGAGCCCGTGAGGCAGAGATCCTGTCCTACAAGTCCTGTGTGAAGAGTAACAACCTGGGCAAAAATATATTCACCCGAGAGATGTATATATCTCTCAGTGTATATGCACCGAGAGCTTATTTTTATCCCATTTTTAAGTATTAAAATATTCTTGATTGGAGGTGAGCAGGTTACATGCAGAGTTTATGGTCATCTTGTATTCGACAGACTTTAAACCCAATTAACCATTTAACCTTCACTGAAATTCGTGACATTCTTTCTATGCTAACTTATATATTATTGTCTCGGTTGGTAATTCTTCTTTCTCCCTCTTCCCTTATCCCGGTGTTCTTCTTTCCTTTTCTAATGGTCAGCTATTTAAAATATTTTAAAATTTCAGTGGCGTCAATTCCCTCCCTTCCTCTCTCTCTCTCTCTCTCTCTCTCTCTCATAAAAATAAATATTTTTATATGAAAAAACTTGAAATATTTATAAAACTTCCTCGGTTTATTTACTTTGTTACATAATTGCTTCGTTACATAAAATTAGAGTTTAGAGCTTATTGATACGCACATAAGGTAGGATCCCACGAGGAACCATTGAGGGTCAACCCCCATCTCTAACACTACTTCACCATTGCTACTCTGCATCATCCCCAGTACTTCCCTGCTTCTGTAACTCAGTGAGCCATTGTATAGAGTTTTGGAAGCTGCCTCATCCCGTACACTACTCTTAAACAGTAGGTTCATCATGCAGTTAGAGGCTAAGTCATTTTTCCAATTCTCCACCACTGTTGCTGACCAACACCGTCGTGCTCAGCAATACAGGCCAGATAATCAGCAACGTTACTCCACCACTGCTGCTCTCCATCATTGGGACTCGAATAGAGATTTTGAGATTACATCATACCCTACACTCCTCCACCACTTCTACTCTCCACCACAAAGCTATCGCGTATAGTAACGATCACAATA
>NC_091351.1:3782500-3805000 GCF_038502225.1 Cherax quadricarinatus
TATATATATATATATATATATATATATATATATATATATATATATATATATATATATATAATCACAGAATCACCCAACCCTACAAGAATGGCGCAGTCAGCACAGAGCTAGCTGTTGAGCCGCCATCCGAGGGCATACGGAGGTGTGGGAGCTTCTAAACTAATTTCATTCTCATCTCTGTTTGGTGTACTAGCCTCACGAGCAGCATTTATATATTATTGTAACTACGAGCGAGTGGTATTGATCAATAACAACACTGCGCTAGCCAAGGATTCGAACCCATGTTGTTCTGGCCGTAGCAGAATCAACGTTCCAATGTCATAATCACGTCTGTAATGAAAGAGAAATGTGTTAAGCCAACCCGAGCCTTGAGGAGTCTTGTCTTCCAAACGTATCGAGACTTTCATCTCATACACGCATACTGACATACTATAAAACACTGAAGACAGTGAAGGATCGAATCTTTGAACTTGAAAGCACCTCTACAACTGTTCCTTTAATCACTTATTTAACTTGTTTCTTAAGTTATAAGTGTTACTACCAATAAGTGGTAGAGGTATATACACACTTGCTCTTTCTGCCGTAACAGTGGAATCTTCAGACACTTATCTTAATGACAAACGAAAAAAAAGTTGGCTGCCCAGTGTCATCTCTAACATGTAAAATATTTCTGCTCCTAGATGACCAAAAATTATCTTTTCAAACGAGAAGACATTAAATTTTTACTAGCCTGAATCACGCTCGCGCCTGATTAGAAAATAAGCTATGAAAACTATAGTATATAAGCCATAAGGAATACATGATATGACATTTCCGTCATACTAAGGCGTTATGCGTGATGCCTGGCTTGTATACACACACACCAACACCATCACCAGCCAAGTCACGCCATCGTGTCCAAGTCAGTTCTCTAAGGCATAAATAATATTTTTTATAACTCGCCGGCCGTCACCCACCAAGGCAGGGCGACTCAAAGAAGAAAACACATTCACCAACATTCACTCGATCTCCGACTTTCAAGTATTGTGTCAACATTACAGCCACATTAAAGTTTCCCAGATGTTGCACGTATGTCTAACTCAACAGTCAGATTATCCTCAGAAAGCAACATTTCAAGCACTCTTCAGAGTGCAGGCACTGCCCTTTCCACCAGTTTCCCTAACCTATTACGCTCACGCAAGCGTTCTGTATTCTCAAGCCCTTCAAACTCAAAGCCTCTTTTTTTACCCCCCCCCTCCCTACAACCGATCCTCTGGTAAGATAATAACGGAATGAGAAATGGTGAGTGTTTCTTCTTTTTCGGGTCACATTACCTCAAGGGAGACGGCCGTGTTCAAATGATTATTATTATTGGCATTATTATTATTATTATTATTATTATTATTATTATTAGTAGTAGTAGTAGTAGTAGTAATAGTAGTAGTAGTAGCTAATAAAATAAATCATAACTATATTAATTTTCTACAGTTAGCAGTTCTAGAAGTGCTTCAGTAATTTACTTCCTGACTTTGTTGCAAAGTTTGTGGAGAACTTTGAAGGAGAGAGATTTTCTTGTAAAATATACTGTTATTTAGTTGTGAAGTTGTTTGTGTTGTGTGTGTGTGTGTGTGTGTGTGTACAAGTTTGTTACCAGTTACGAAAGGCACTTGTCAATAGACACTTGTCTTTTTTAAAGAGAGATAGAGAGAGATACTGGTGTGTGTGTGTGTGTGTTTGTGGGCAGGCATGCTGGCATGCTTATGCCCGACTATGATAGGAGGTAGAAAATTCTGGGGTGAGGAAGGCTGCGCCTAGTACGGGAGAGGTGAGAGAGGCTGAGGCTAATAAGGGGGAGATGAGAGAGGCTGAGGCTAGTAAGAAAGGGGTGAGGGAGGCTAGAATGAAAGAGGTGAGAGCATGGGAAAACAGAGTGGTGAGGGGAGGAATGAGAGAGGTTGGAGTAAGAGTAGAAGGGGTAAGGGAGGTAAGGTTAAAAAGGGAAGGAATGAGAAGGGATGGGCGAGGGAAGGGGGGGGCGAAATTAGAGTGAATGAGGCCAGATTAAAAAGGCAGAAGTGAGAATAATTGAGGTGAAGGACGTAGAAGTTACAGAAGGATTAGTCAGGGATGGAGAAAGGAGAGAGGAGGAGTGAGGGTGGCTGTGGTAAAAATACTCTCTCTATCTCTCTGCATCATCACTTTTGAAGGTAAATGTGGCCTCCTGCGACCTCTCTTTCGATGCAACTTAAATCCCTCTCGTCTACTTTCTCTGCACTGATCTTTCTTGTTTTGTGATGATTGCTCTAAATTACGTATCGTGGCGCTGATGATCTTATACTCCTGCCTCAATCTATAGATTTCGTTGTGAAACTGTAAATCATTGTTAGTATTTTCATACGGCCTTCGGTTGTTAGTTAACAAAAGTGGTTTTTCATCTTTCCAGTGTACCCATAATTATATTCCAGTGGCACTTTACCATATGTGCCTTCCCTCCCGTGTTCTCTTTTTCTCTTTGAGGTTACCCTCGTGGTATATTGCAGAACTAGGTGAGTACAAATGGAAGCATTTCAGTCTTTCGCTTAAACCATGAAGGATCGAACCAGACGGGTTTAGTGTTTAGGGTAAATATAATAATGTTCCTGTTCTAGGCATTATTTATTATTCCTAAGAACTTTGTCTCTGTGAGAGCTGCTTTGTCCAACTTCTCCTTCACTACTCTTCTGTTTACCTTGCTACTTTTGTTTTTAAATAATTCTTCATTTGTATACCAGACTCTTATCCTTATTTCCTTGGCACTAAGGTCTCTTGATCTGTCTTCATAACAGGTCTTGGGGAAAGAGGGTAGCACAAAAAAGACAAGGAGTAGTATAGGCTGTGGTAAGGAGCAGTGGTAAATGGGGAAGGAGGAAGGTGGGGAAGTGACCATACCCCCGGCCGGGATTGAACCCGCGGTCATAGAGTCTCAAAACTCCAGCCCGTCGCGCTGGTAAAATAAAAAAAAAGAAGGAATGGATAGGTAGAATGCTAGGAGAAAGATTTGGTGGGATGGAATTGAGAGTGACAGGAAGTTACAGCAGGAAAGGGGAAGAATAAAAATGAGGAAGAGAGAGACGGAAATGGTGGAGTTATAGAAGTTAAGGAGTGGGTGAGAGGATGGAATGAAACTGGGAAATGTGGGGTATTAAATGGGGCAGTCGAAGGTAGGGGAACGAGAGGTGGAAAGACGGTGATTCTGACTGTTAGGTGTTTACGTGCATAATAAGAGGGAAGAGGAGGGAAACAGTGAGATGGAGGTAATCATGGCATTTATGGAACATAAAATGAGTGGAAATGAGCAGATGGTGAATCAACTTCATAACAAATCGGAACTGAAGAATGATTGTGAAGGAAGCGGAATCAGTTCTCCAGAATAAAAAATTTGTTCCTTGGCTCACAGTTCTCGTCCCAGTTTACTTTCTAAGTCATATTTGACAAAGAGAAACACTCATATTAGCAAAGCTAATGTTTGAATTTTGATTGTGGTTAACCTTGTAAAAATAAATTTAACATTTCTTTAATTTTTTTCCTTTTGAAAATCAGTGGGGGCCTCACAGTACCTGTAGCCCAGGGACCTCACAGTACCTGTAGCCCAGGGGCCTCACAGTACCTGTAGCCCAAGGGCCTCACAGTACCTGTAACCCAGGGGCCTCACAGTACCTGTAGCCCAGGGGCCTACAAAATCTTAATCCGGCTCTGAGTGAAGGAAGAAGGGAGGGAGAAAGTAGGAAGGGGTAAGAGATCATGGGGTGTGGCAGGCTGAAAAGACGAAGGAAGAAGGAAGAAGGAAGAAAGGGGGAAGGAGACTGGAGGGAAGGGAGTGAAGAAGGGAGGAGAGAGGGAGGGAAGAGGCAACTCTCCATCAAACTTCTCGCGATATTGGACAATAAATCAAAGAAAGCAAACATTACATCCGATTTTCTTCCTTTCGACTTTGTGGCACCCTTCTGCTGGTACCTTGAGGCACCCTTCTGCTGGTACCTTGAGGCACCCTTCTGCTGGTACCTTGAGGCACCCTTCTGCTGGTATCTTGAGGCACCCTTCTGCTGGTACCTTGAGGCACCCTTCTGCTGGTATCTTGAGGCACCCTTCTGCTGGTACTTTGAGGCACCCTCCTGGTATCTTCAGGGACTTATGCCAGCGTCTACTAGCATTTTCGTCGCTTTAAACCATAATTCTTCTGCTACCTTATTTATCTTCGAGCGACATCCTATTGGTACACCCGACAGACAAGCTACTAAACTCCACAGATTTGGGCTATAGCCACAGCTCGAAGGATCGCGATTAGCGGACATATTAGCCATTATCCTGAATGACACACATGGCAAAGGTTTAGCTCTTCCTGAAGTACAAGAACAATTGCATGAGTCTGAGGTTCAATTAAGAGCCCAGGTTTGGATCCTTTCATCTGTTAAGCGGCTTAGTAATGACGTCTCTACCTTACCTCGCGCAGGTAGAATCAGCACTATTCCTCCTCAATGAGTGTGTCATGGCGGTTGCTCTAGAATAAATCACATTAACTGTATCTAAATTTTTGGCATACGCTCAGAACTAGATTATTAAGAAGTATGCATTATAATACACACACATACACACACACACACACACACACACACACACACACACACACACACACACACACACACACACACACACACACACACACACACACAAGTATTTAAAGCTATCAAAATCCAAGGACCGAACAGTCTGCAGTAAAGATGTCTTAAGTAAATGCATTCGTATCCGTTTCGCACACATGACTCATCATTATCGTAGTCTCAGGTGATATCGGGAACACTGTAAAACGATATTTGTGGCAATAGTCTGGTCCATTATACAACCATGACTCGAGTGTAAAAGTATTCCAGGTTGGAATACTTTGACTTGATCATACATTTAGAAATTTTCATATCATACGTTAAAAATTACTGAAAATTCTCTGTAATATGCAAGTGCAGTTGAAAAATAAGATCTATATAACGAAGTTGATCCCATGTATTAAAAGTCTTTCCTAAGGGGATGGACTGAGGGCACTGAATCTACATTCTCTAGAAAGGGGTAGAATTAGGGAAGGATATGATTGTGGTATATAAATGGAATACATATATAAATAAAGAGGATGTGTATAACGTGCTAAAAATGTTTAATCAAGACAGAACTATCAGAAGTAAGTTAAGGCTGGAAAAATTTAGAATAGATATAGGAAAAAATTGGTTTGGCAATAAAGTTGTGGATGTGTAGCTTGAAAAGTATTAGAGAAGTACATGAGTGGGCGTGGGTGTCTGTGAGTTAGACCTGCCTAGCACGGGCCAGCAGGAGTACTGTAGCAGGCCTGCTACTGGATCACTGTTACACACACACACACACACACAAGCATGCGAACACTTTCTCTCTCTCTCCGTTGGTGAAAGTGGAAGATATTTTTGTATTTTAATTAAAATATATCGCAGTTTAATAAACTGTGTAATATTAAGTGCGCTTAAACGTCAGTTGAAATGAGTTCTGGGCCAAAGAATGGCTCGTTAGGAGGAGATGGTGGAAGCGTGTCTACAGAAGCTTCAGAACCTCTAATTTAGACACAAATACCAAGGATAATTTAATAATTTAATAACATTAGTCTCGGTATACATAGTGAGAGAGATTCATATCTCTCGGTGTATGTAGTTTGAGAGAGATATTCCTTTAGGAGTATATACAGTAAACGATATACTGTACTAGGTATATCTATGAGAGGTTCATTCCTCTCGGTTTATATACATTGAGAAGAGTGAACTTTTAGTTGTATATTTACACCTCTCGGTGTACACTGTTAAGCGTCTACTGGTAAACTAAGCCTATTATCAATATTCGCTCCCCCCACCCCCCAAAAAATGTAAATGTATGAAAAACACAAAAAAACAATGCACCACTCAGAAACATGCGGGTATATACAGAGAAAGATCGCAGTCAGCAAGGTTCCCGGTCTTCATGTAGTGGGATCGAATCCTGCTGACTGCGATCTTTATCTGTATATACCCTCTTGTGTCTATATATATATATATATATAAAGGTCTATATATATATATATATATATATATATATATATATATATATATATATATAGACCTTTATATATATATATATAATATTTATATATATATATATATATATATATATATATATAAAGGTAGTAGGTTGGTAGACAGCAACCACCCAGGGAAGTACTACCGTCCTGCCAGATGACTGTGAAACAAAAACCTGTAACTGTTTTGCATGATGGTAGGATTGCTGGTTTTCTTTTTCTGTCTCATAAACACGCTAAGATAACAGGGATATCTTGCTACTCCTACTTACACTTTGGTCACACTTCACAGACACGCACATGCATATATATATATACATACATCTAGGTTTTTCTCCTTTTTCTAAATAGCTCTTGTTCTTTTTTATTTCTTCTATTGTCCATGGGGAAGTGGAAAAGAATCTTTCCTCCGTAAGCCATGCGTGTCGTATGAGGCGACTAAAATGCCGGGAGCAATGGGCTAGTAACCCCTTCTCCTGTATACAATTACTAAAAAAGAGAAGAAGAAAAACTTTATAAAACTGGGTTGCTTAAATGTGCGTGGATGTAGTGCGGATGACAAGAAACAGATGATTGCTGATGTTATGAATGAAAAGAAGTTGGATGTCCTGGCCCTAAGCGAAACAAAGCTGAAGGGGGTAGGAGAGTTTCAGTGGGGGGAAATAAATGGGATTAAATCTGGAGTATCTGAGAGAGTTAGAGCAAAGGAAGGGGTAGCAGTAATGTTAAATGATCAGTTATGGAAGGAGAAAAGAGAATATGAATGTGTAAATTCAAGAATTATGTGGATTAAAGTAAAGGTTGGATGCGAGAAGTGGGTCATAATAAGCGTGTATGCACCTGGAGAAGAGAGGAATGCAGAGGAGAGAGAGAGATTTTGGGAGATGTTAAGTGAATGTATAGGAGCCTTTGAACCAAGTGAGAGAGTAATTGTGGTAGGGGACTTGAATGCTAAAGTAGGAGAAACTTTTAGAGAGGGTGTGGTAGGTAAGTTTGGGGTGCCAGGTGTAAATGATAATGGGAGCCCTTTGATTGAACTTTGTATAGAAAGGGGTTTAGTTATAGGTAATACATATTTTAAGAAAAAGAGGATAAATAAGTATACACGATATGATGTAGGGCGAAATGACAGTAGTTTGTTGGATTATGTATTGGTAGATAAAAGACTGTTGAGTAGACTTCAGGATGTACATGTTTATAGAGGGGCCACAGATATATCAGATCACTTTCTAGTTGTAGCTACACTGAGAGTAAAAGGTAGATGGGATACAAGGAGAATAGAAGCATCAGGGAAGAGAGAGGTGAAGGTTTATAAACTAAAAGAGGAGGCAGTTAGGGTAAGATATAAACAGCTATTGGAGGATAGATGGGCTAATGAGAGCATAGGCAATGGGGTCGAAGAGGTATGGGGTAGGTTTAAAAATGTAGTGTTAGAGTGTTCAGCAGAAGTTTGTGGTTACAGGAAAGTGGGTGCAGGAGGGAAGAGGAGCGATTGGTGGAATGATGATGTAAAGAGAGTAGTAAGGGAGAAAAAGTTAGCATATGAGAAGTTTTTACAAAGTAGAAGTGATGCAAGGAGGGAAGAGTATATGGAGAAAAAGAGAGAAGTTAAGAGAGTGGTGAAGCAATGTAAAAAGAGAGCAAATGAGAGAGTGGGTGAGATGTTATCAACAAATTTTGTTGAAAATAAGAAAAAGTTTTGGAATGAGATTAACAAGTTAAGAAAGCCTAGAGAACAAATGGATTTGTCAGTTAAAAATAGGAGAGGAGAGTTATTAAATGGAGAGTTAGAGGTATTGGGAAGATGGAGGGAATATTTTGAGGAATTGTTAAATGTTGATGAAGATAGGGAAGCTGTGATTTCGTGTATAGGGCAAGGAGGAATAACATCTTGTAGGAGTGAGGAAGAGCCAGTTGTGAGTGTGGGGGAAGTTCGTGAGGCAGTAGGTAAAATGAAAGGGGGTAAGGCAGCCGGGATTGATGGGATAAAGATAGAAATGTTAAAAGCAGGTGGGGATATAGTTTTGGAGTGGTTGGTGCAATTATTTAATAAATGTATGGAAGAGGGTAAGGTACCTAGGGATTGGCAGAGAGCATGCATAGTTCCTTTGTATAAAGGCAAAGGGGACAAAAGAGAGTGCAAAAATTATAGGGGGATAAGTCTGTTGAGTGTACCTGGTAAAGTGTATGGTAGAGTTATAATTGAAAGAATTAAGAGTAAGACGGAGAATAGGATAGCAGATGAACAAGGAGGCTTTAGGAAAGGTAGGGGGTGTGTGGACCAGGTGTTTACAGTGAAACATATAAGTGAACAGTATTTAGATAAGGCTAAAGAGGTCTTTGTGGCATTTATGGATTTGGAAAAGGCGTATGACAGGGTGGATAGGGGGGCAATGTGGCAGATGTTGCAAGTGTATGGTGTAGGAGGTAGGTTACTGAAAGCAGTGAAGAGTTTTTACGAGGATAGTGAGGCTCAAGTTAGAGTATGTAGGAAAGAGGGAAATTATTTCCCAGTAAAAGTAGGCCTTAGACAAGGATGTGTGATGTCACCGTGGTTGTTTAATATATTTATAGATGGGGTTGTAAGAGAAGTAAATGCGAGGGTCTTGGCAAGAGGCGTGGAGTTAAAAGATAAAGAATCACACACAAAGTGGGAGTTGTCACAGCTGCTCTTTGCTGATGACACTGTGCTCTTGGGAGATTCTGAAGAGAAGTTGCAGAGATTGGTGGATGAATTTGGTAGGGTGTGCAAAAGAAGAAAATTAAAGGTGAATACAGGAAAGAGTAAGGTTATGAGGATAACAAAAAGATTAGGTGATGAAAGATTGAATATCAGATTGGAGGGAGAGAGTATGGAGGAGGTGAACGTATTCAGATATTTGGGAGTGGACGTGTCAGCGGATGGGTCTATGAAAGATGAGGTGAATCATAGAATTGATGAGGGAAAAAGAGTGAGTGGTGCACTTAGGAGTCTGTGGAGACAAAGAACTTTGTCCTTGGAGGCAAAGAGGGGAATGTATGAGAGTATAGTTTTACCAACGCTCTTATATGGGTGTGAAGCGTGGGTGATGAATGTTGCAGCGAGGAGAAGGCTGGAGGCAGTGGAGATGTCGTGTCTGAGGGCAATGTGTGGTGTGAATATAATGCAGAGAATTCGTAGTTTGGAAGTTAGGAGGAGGTGCGGGATTACCAAAACTGTTGTCCAGAGGGCTGAGGAAGGGTTGTTGAGGTGGTTCGGACATGTAGAGAGAATGGAGCGAAACAGAATGACTTCAAGAGTGTATCAGTCTGTAGTGGAAGGAAGGCGGGGTAGGGGTCGGCCTAGGAAGGGTTGGAGGGAGGGGGTAAAGGAGGTTTTGTGTGCGAGGGGCTTGGACTTCCAGCAGGCATGCGTGAGCGTGTTTGATAGGAGTGAATGGAGACAAATGGTTTTTAATACTTGACGTGCTGTTGGAGTGTGAGCAAAGTAACATTTATGAAGGGATTCAGGGAAACCGGCAGGCCGGACTTGAGTCCTGGAGATGGGAAGTACAGTGCCTGCACTCTGAAGGAGGGGTGTTAATGTTGCAGTTTAAAAACTGTAGTGTAAAGCACCCTTCTGGCAAGACAGTGATGGAGTGAATGATGGTGAAAGTTTTTCTTTTTCGGGCCACCCTGCCTTGGTGGGAATCGGCCAGTGTGATAATAGAATAATAGAAAAAAATATATATATATATATATATATATATATATATATATATATATATATATATATATATATATATATATATGCAGTGTGAAAAAATAGCAGAATTCCAAGCGCGTTTTTTTTATTTCTCTCATTATCAAAGAACTGTTCTATACATACATCTTTCACATACTGATATGTTTACTATATATATATATATATATATATATATATATATATATATATATATATATATATATATATATTATATTATAATTTTCTAGTCAAAGTCCTTCTGCCGACTCCAGACAATGGAAGGAACAAATCTACCAGAATTCCCTCTGAACGTCCTGAATTTAAACAACCTGTTGAATAATAACCTTTCCTGGTCCGAGTGCCCGAAATCTTCCTCTTCCATTACCACTTCGAAATTGTGCTGACTACTTCGAACTTTCATGTTTTCTGTGAGCTGGGAATAGTCACCTCGTTGGTCGGTCCTCCTGTTGGGTGGTGCGAATCTGTGACAGCATATACAGCAGACTGATACTTTTTGATGTGATAATTTACTCTCCGTGTGATATGTGACTCTCTCTCTCTCTCTCTCTCTCTCTCTCTCTCTCTCTCTCTCTCTCTCTCTCTCTCTCTCACACACACACACATACATACACACAATAAACAGTAATATCCTAAGTTAACATGATTAACAAAATGAAACAGAGTGCTCCTTCATGCAGATTAATAGAGCGTAATTAATTACGGACATTACAACATCCAGTCAAACCCAGATGCAATATAATAATCGGTAAGCTTCATCCGGTCGGTCATGGCTTAAATATGTACGCAATATAAGCTATAATATTTATGCAATGCATCATTGCTGAAATGTTAATTATAAGCATCGTCCAGTCTAACATAGCTGCTATTTAAGTTAAAGCTTCATCCACTCCATTATAGAAGCAATTTGTGTTTTAAACTTCATCCTGTCTAACATGGCAGCGAACAGAAAGCTGTAAGCTTCATCCAGTCTAACGTCGTTGCAAGTAGAAAACTGTAAGCTTCATCCAGTCTAACGTCGTTGCAAGTAGAAAGCTGTAAGCTTCATCCAGTCTAACGTCGTTGCAAGTAGAAAGCTGTAAGCTTCATCCAGTCCAATATGGCCCCAATATCCATAGTTAGAAGCCTCATCTAAGTAAGTCTACTGAGAACCTGTTGAAAAGTAGAAACTGTACGCCTCGTCTAAGACTCTGTTTAATGCTTCTCTCAAATTATTTAGAGGAAAGAGCAATTAAATATTTATATTTAATAAGTAATATTGTTGTCAAATTATTTGTAAAAAAAGGTAATAAATTTTATCTAACCAATCTCTCTGTGCAATTGCAATTGATTCCATATTTTTTGAACTAGTATCAGAGGCTTGCAAATTGCATATATATATTTTTCACCACATAAAGGCAGTAACTTCACTCGTATTAAGATTATATTCATGGGGAAGAGCTAAGCCCGTAGGGCTCACAGCACCTGGGAAACCGGAGGTAATGAGACTTGATACAGGAAGAGCTAGGATATTTCCAGACCCTTGCGTCATGAACCTGTCGTTGGATTCAGAGCAACTGCTAGAGAATGTCTTCTCAATGCCTTCAAGCTTTCAGTGTTGAAGGTCTTTGTTAAAAGAAAGTTTGGCCTTTACTTTGGCCTTTGGAAATTTTGTGTTTTCTAGTTTTATTAAGCAGGTAAGAACTAGAATTAAGGCACTTTCATCCAACATGGGTTGAGAACTCTTGTCTCTCATCACACGTAAGGACTGACATTAAGAATGGGAAAGGGAAAGCTAATTGGTTAATTGTTAATGCTTTAGTCAGCGGCTAATACACTTAGAAAGCCGACAGTAAAAGGCTTCCTTTACTACATATAAACACTAGAATCGGTAGACCAAATCTTGAAACAAAGAGAAAACTCTGTCGCTTTTAAAACGAGAAATCTTTCTGAGTTCCAGCAACATCGGCTTTAAAATCAACATTGCCCAGTTCTGATTGTTGTAAAAATGGCAGAAAAGAAAGTCGGAGGAAGTAAACTTTATCTCCTCTTGAGGAAGGTGTTTATATTAATTTAAAAAATATACTGAAGGAGATTTATACTCTTTCAATAGTTCTCAAGTGAGGCCAGCAACACATAATGTGAGATTTACATTGTATAATGTGAAGACCGCATCGTATCATGTGAGCACTGTTGCACATGATCCGAGATTAGCAGCGAATCTGGTGATGAATGCAACATATAATGTGCGATCAGTGAATGAGTCACGTGATGAATACAGAACATAATGTGCCATCAACAACGAATCACATGATTCGTGTGTGATTCGCCGGAGAACTACTATTGTCAACAATCGTATGTGGCCATGATGAGACGGACTTCATTCACGGTGCGTCACTCCAGCACATCAACCTTATTGGTATTATTATAGAGAAGACGAACCAGCAATGCCATTCACTTCGTCAGCCCAAAACGACTCCAATAAAACCTCGAAACGTTTCATAATTATCTATACGTTTCTCGGTAATAGTTACCTTTTGTGGTTTAACGTTAAGTAAATCGTGGTCTAGAAGTGCAAGTATCGATTATTTAAGAAATGAAAGAATTGATGAGAGACAAAAAGGTGACTGGTGCATTGAGGTATCTGTGGAATTTCCTTGATAATGTGAGAAATCAAGAAAGCGCTTGGAATTTCACTAATTTTTCACACACACACACACACACACACACACACACACACACACACACACACACACACACACACACACTGGTTAACGAACTTGGTAACATCACGTAGGAGAGATCCTGTGTGATGGACTTCTACAGGTAAACTAGATTTTCCTGATTCAGAATAACTCTTACAGAACAACGTAACTCTGCACTGTGGCTGTTCAGATATTTTTGTTAATTTCGTTTACAAATACTCACTAAAATGACATGAGTACTGACAGACTCCAGTGTCAGCTATTCTGTCAGCGTTGCACGACTCCACTGTCAGCTGTCCTGTCAGCGTTGCATGACTCCACTGTCAGCTGTCCTGTCAGCGTTGCATGACTCCACTGTCAGCTGCCCTGTCAGCGTTGCATGACTCCACTGTCAGCTGCCCTGTCAGCGTTGCATGACTCCACTGTCAGCTGTCCTGTCAGCGTTGCATGATTCCACTGTCAGCTGTCTTGTCAGAGTTGCATGATTCCACTGTCCTGTCAGCGTTGCATGACTCCACTGTAAGCTGTCCTGTCAGCGTTGCACGACTCCAGTGTCAGCTGTCATGAGAACACAAGTCTTTGTCTGACAGACCTTGTGGAAACAAAAGAAATCTATAAGCAGAAGCTTTCATTGTAACCGTGGCAGTTGATACACAGCTCAGTGCAGCTTTTCTCTCAGCTTTACGAAAGGGAAACTAAATCATTCACTTTATTTTAGGATTTAGAAGTGCAGATTCCATTTTATTACAGAGAGGGAGACTGAATTTATTTGTTGTCCTTACTCTAGACTGTGAGTGCTTTGTGTCTGAAGAACCAGGTGTATTTCGTTTATTATTATTATTATTATTATTATTATTATTATTATTATTATTATTATTATTATTATTATTATTATTATGTTAGTATTATTCTTTGGGTCACCCCGCCAAGGTAAGCTGACTCAAAGAAAAAAACACATTCGCCAACATTCACTTAATCACCGTCTTTTCAGTGGCTTGTTAACATCAGTTAGATCATTCTTCCCTTCCCGGGACTGTAGCATCACCACCCATCCTTCAGAGTGCAGGCACAGCCCCTACCACCTCCGGAACTCAGTTCGGCTTACCAGTTTCCCCGAATTCCTTTATAAAAAATTTCCTGAACACACTCCGAGAGATCGTCCATTAAGAAACACTTTTCTCCATGCACTCCTGTCTAACACGTCCACACATGCCTGCTGGATGCTCAAGCCCCTAAAACTAGAAGCCTCTTGTGCTCCCTCCAACCGTTCCTCGAACGACCCCTCCTCCTACCTTCTACCAAAGAATTGTACACCCCAATTGTCAACCTATTCCTTTCCAACTTCTCTTCCTGACCAAGGGTATAATTCAGCCATTTGAATTATTCCCTTGGTCACCCAATATCGCCTTTCAATTTCTACTCTCCTAATTCTCTACATAATATTCACACCACACATTGCTCTCAGAACATAGTATCTCGGCTGTCTCTTGCCTCTTTCTCGCTAAAACATTCAAAACCCATACCTCACACTCATAGTATTATTAATAACAGAAAAAGGTACAATACCGTGACTGGAACGATACACAAATAACCCGCACATAGAAGAGAGGAACTTACGACGACGTTTCGGTCAGACTTATACCATTTACAAAGTGACAGAGTGTGACTTTGTAAATGATCCAAGTCGGACCGAAACGTCGTCGTAACCTCTCTTCTATGTGCGGGTTATTTGTGTAGCATAGTATTATTGTTATTATTATTGTGATTATTATTGGGAATTGCTAAATCAGAAGAAGGGATTTTATAGCTGGGAAATTAAGAAAGAGATGCAAGCAGATACAATTCAAGAAAATGGAGGAAAGGCCAGTATCCTAGGTCAAGGATCCTTCACTTCCCTCGAAGAGACTGTCTTGCAGAGGGAAAGGGTCCCGGCTAGATCCTTCGTTCTGGATGTCACTGCCACTCAACTTAAGGAAAGGCACATGTTGTAAGAGCTATATTTATTTGTCACAATGATTCGTTCTGCAAAAAACTTTATAATGATTTTATAGAGCTCTACCTAGATGGAAATACTGATGCCGTAAACGCATGCTCTTCAACGTGTGTCGTTTCTTCATTACTGCCTCCAGATTGTCTTTTGGATCCACTGAACGAGTGTTTATTTGTGCGTCCAGTTGTATGTACTTTTAACCATATGCAGATATAGGTATTTAGAACCAAGCAGCATATGTTTCTCGACAGGAGAAATCAGGCCAGTCAAAGGAAAGAGCTGAAATATCAAGTGCGCTGCTTTAAATAGAGATTTGGAATGGTAAATCTCTGGCGAGTGCCTCTGTGAACGTGTGATGCAGGTATACCTCCTGGAGGCAGCTTCTAGGACAATATCGTCATCTTTAATGAAAATATGGCTATTAAAGATTATATACAAGTCTTTAAGAGAAATATAGACATCTTCAAGAAAAATTTCTACCTCGTTGAGGAAAATTGATGACGTTTGCAGGGAATATAAATATATATATATATATATGTCGTGCCGAATAGGCAGAACTTGCGATCTTGGCTTAAATAGCAACGCTCATCTTGCCATATAGAACAAGCGAAAATTTGTGTATGCAATAATTTCGCCAAAATCATTCTGAACCTAACGACAAATATATATTTCACTGTGTTTGTTTAGTATTAAATTACTGTAAACAAATCTAAAATATATTTAGTTGGGTTAGGCTAAAATAAATTGCTCTTTTTATAATAAGGTTAGGTAAGTTTTCTAAGATTCTTTTGGTGCAAAATTAAAATTTTTTACATTAACATTTATGAAAAAAATATATCTTTAAACGTATAAGAGAAAATTTCAGAAAGGACTTAATTTTAAATGAGTTCTTGCTAATTGACCAGTTTTACATATTCGGCACGACATATATATATATATATATATATATATATATATATATATATATATATATATATATATATATATATATATATATATATATATATATATATATATGCGCACACTCATACAAGCACATACCATACACAACGTTTGAGTTTTAGATGTTAGGTTGACCAATTTTACATATTCGGCATGATATATATATATATATATATATATATATATATATATATATATATATATATATATATATATATATATATATATATATATATATATAATATATGTGTGTGTGCGCACACTCATACAAGCACATACCTACACAACGTTTGAGTTTTAGATGTTAGGGTCTGATGCAAAATATAAGAGAGCACGTATTGGTGGACACAGTTCAGCTTTCTTAGGCTGCTTTTAGGTCAAGAAAACTCCAGATGTGTAGGACTCTTCACGAGTCGCAGCAAGAAAGTGAAATGCTTCAAACGTCTTATAAACGAGATGATCCCAAAGGCTAAGAGAGAGAGAGAGAAAGAGAGAGACAGACAAAGAATGAGGGACTGAGGGAAGAAAGGAAGGAGAGGTCAATTTTCGCCATAAACTAGTCGCGCTGAACCGTAACAAAGTTGCTTTTCTGTGAAGCTTAACGAAATCTACATCGTGAGTGAGGGCGACGCTACGGCCACATGTTACATCTCCCTCGGGGAAGACAGCCTAAGTACATCACCTAAATATATAGAGTTGCTGTCGCTTTTCCCTTCTGCTGGCTAGCCAGAGATTTGATTACCTTCGTGAGAAAGAGGACTTGTAGTCAGACAGGAAAGAACTGAGACAGAAACACATACACATATGAAGACGTATAGTCTTCGGTGTATATATACATTGAGAGATAGTTCACCGGTATGTATAGTGTTCGGTACGAAGGGTCAGAGCCCCAGGGGAATGGAAGACATCACATTTGACCTAAGGAATGGGAGAATCGCTCCAATTCATTGGATTAAAAAATCGCCATCACGGCAACTTTTTCCTTTGAAAAGTGGTAATCTCTCAATGAAGAGGGTCTCTAACCGTGACCGAAATACAACAGAGCTCTTTTTTAAGTTCGTTTCATATATCTTTCCAGGTAGTTTTCTATTTATCATCGTTCAGTGTTTAGGGCACTGTGACATACCTGTTACCAATTTTGAGAGTTTTTCTACCTTAGCAGCTTCGTGTGAAGCCAGTCGTCCTTGCTAACTGTTCATCCAGGCTGTTGGTCTTAGCGGTCCGCTGATCCACATGGCTTTCACAGACTGGCTGACCTCTCACTTGGCCGAGGCAGTGATCCAGTTTCACCTTAAAAATCTAAAATTAAATTTTGGCTCAAAGGAAAGGTCAAAGTCGAAAATCTTTTTAAATCCCGCTAAAGAGCAGCAGTCAGAGGTTATTCCCTGATATTTCAACAATGTTCTTCAGAGAAAAATGAATAGATTGATTAATCCTTAACAATGTTATGTTTATACAGGCTACATACATCGAATGGCATGTATCTCTTCGTGTATATTCACATAGCGATGTGTATTTCTTGGTGTGTAAACACTGAGATGTGTATAAGTCAGTGCAAGTACACTGAGATATTATGTAGCTCTCATTGTATATATATCGAGATGTATATATGCCACAGTGTATATACCGAGAGGTATATATGCCACAGTGTATATACCGAGAGGTGTGTATCGGTCAGTATATGCATTTCTGTGTATATTCACCAAGAGGTGAATATATCTGTATATTTGTCTTTCAGTGTACTACATTCGGAGTTGTATATCTATCAATGCATATACACACCGGTACTTATCTCTCTGTGTATGTACACTGAGCGTTACTTTTTAAGACGAAGTGGTCGTGTTATTGGTGCACAGGTGAAATGCAGTTTTTACTGACTCAAATGTAGCAGATAAACTGTAAACACGATCTTCCATGGTTCAGCTGTTAGGGTTTTAAACCGAGATCATATCCGTAGAGAATTATCTATATCGCCTCTCTGTCTCCTTCCATTTTCTACTGCCCTTTCTTCATTCTTATCTCTCTCTGCTAGTCTGTCATCCCTCTTTCTCTCCCCTTCACATCATTCATTCCCCTCCTCAATCGCGTTCTCTCTGTCTCTCTCTTTCTGTCTCTATCTCTTCTTTCTTCTGCATCTCACATCTGCAATTAAAATGTGCTCCTCTTACCCTTTTCGTTTAATACCCTTCAAACTCAACCCTCCCTCATTTACCTTTGTCACTAACTCCCTCCCTATCTAACTCCCTCACTTCCTCCTTCCCTCTCTACATACATCTCTTCCTCCCTCCGTCCCTCCCTTCCTCACTAACTCCATTCTTTCTCGCTCCCTCCCTCTCGTTCTCTTCATTTCTTGCTATCTCTATAATTCTCATCTCGCTCCGCCACTCCCTCCGTTGTTACTCTTTCTCCCTCCCTTGTTACCTACCTCCCTCCCTCCCTCTCTGTGTGAGCAGTAGTCTCCAATACGGGTAGGGAGGAGAGGGGAAAGGTTAGCTTTGACGTGATAAGAGATCGTAATCCCGCGGATTACCGAGTCTTCCTGGCCTGGCTCACACAAGACACATGGCCTCTGATTAAATACCTTGGTACACGCTTTCTATTGTAATTATACAGTAATGACACAGATGCAGGGTGATCACTATATCGTCCCTCAGATTTTTTTTTTTTTTTTCTGTCTTACATAATCTTTATATATATATATATATATATATATATATATATATATATATATATATATATATATATATATATATATATATATATATATATATATATATATATATATATCGTGCCAAACAGGTAAAGCTTGCTATTTTGGCTTAAATAGTAGCGCTCTTCTTGCCGAATAAAGCAAGCAAAAATTTGAATGCTATAATTTCGCAAAAATCATTCTAAACATAACGAAAAAAATATTTCCTTGTGTTTGTTGTTTATTAAATTATTAATAATATATTTATATGGACTGCGCTTGTTAAATTAAGATTAGGTAAGTTTCCTAAGGATCTTATGGTACGAAATTATTAGTTTTTACATAAACATAATAGAAAAAATATATCTCTAAAGGTATAAGAGAAAATTTTAGAAAGGACTTAATTTTAAATGAGTTCTTGCTAACTGACCAGTTTTAGCTATTCGGCTTGCGGGGGCTGGGAGTACAGAGATCCTCCCAGATTGCCCTGCCAGCTTTCCTATCCTCTTCCATAGCATCAAACGAGTTAATAAGAAAAATTCTTCCTAACAGCCTCAGTGACTCAGCAGGAATACAGGACCATAACTATGCCAGTATTCATTTCTATACTTTAAAGGAGATATGCAGCCTCAATAACCCACATATAGCCGATATGCTTTAAACCTAAGTAGCAACATATCACAGTCTTGAAATTGGAATTCATTTCTTAGACAGCAATACATTTGATGTATCAAATATTGTGTCAAATGTTGTGTCAAATTTTGAATCAAATATTGTACGATATGTTGTATCAAATATTTCATCAAATATTTCTTCCTTGTCATATAAAATATTGAACTTGGCAAGAGTATATGCAAAACAAAACAGTTCGACGTTTTTAAATTTCAATTCCGTTCACTTGTAATTAGGCTCAGGAGGACCTCATTTACTGAAGCCATCGTCCAGTCATCAATTTATAGCGCATGTGGAGATGAATTAATTCAGGTTTTCATTACGACCATTGTAATACACTGCCAGAAGCGCAATGGATTTTTATTTATGCTCTAATTACAAACTGTTTTCAAGCTGATTTTATTTTGGCAACATTTATTAGAGAATTCTCATAAAAATGTCACTTAGAGATTACTATTTTCATTATATTTTCATCTGTTGATTACTGTTAGCAAAAAGTTATATAAATAATCCCGTGTTTTCCATATATTACTAAAAATATATATAGAATGCAAGTTAAAATGTCAAAAAGTGTCAATGTTCAGATAAACCCAGAAGACAAAAGCACGAAATTTGAGGAGCAGCATATATCGACTCACAGCTGATAAATTTTTCAGCTGTATATTGATCAATAATGTGAAACTGTAGTGGGTAAATTGTGTAGCCCATATTCGTGAACAGCAAACGTGCCAAAAATGCACTTGCGCTTGTGGAAAGAATAATAAGGCGGAAAGTTGCTCCAATACAGCGGGTCAGTGGATTGAGACGAATCATCACTGAGTTGGAGACTGTAAAGAAAGTCTCTAGAGTGAGGGGCGCTCACAGATGAAAGGCGAATGGTGTGTTTAATCCTTACCTCTTGGAGCATATCTGAAGCATCTTTCCTATGACTGAGAAGTTCAAATTGGATCATTTGTGGATTTTTGATGTGATTAATCTATTTTCAGTGTCTGTGAGAATAGATATCACTGACAGGTGTTACTAGTGAAGCTGGGGTTGCACATCTCTGCTCAAGTATCTAGGTGTTCTGCAGCTGTGAGAGAATCTGTCTACCTAATGTGTCCCAGTTGATGTAAATCCGAAGCTGAAGCTAATGAGACTTTGCAGTCGAAGCCTCTTTATCAAAAAGTAGAAAGAAGAATGTCACTGATTGTACCTCTAGTGATGCTGGGATAGAGTATCTTCGCTAAAGTACTCAGATGTTCTGAGAGCATTTAGAGGTAGGTGTCAGAATCCGTAAAAAAGTTTAGATGCTTGCTATTGCTAGTAACAAAGACAGTGATTGAGTTCTATTTATTACATGGGCTGATGTACTTTCAATGGAATAGTAATAATGAAATATATAGCATGGGCTTCAAGACGATTTCGTACTCAACTCATCACTAAGCTGCTAAGCAACGGAGAACATCTAAAAAAAATATTTAAGCTGATATTAGTAGATTAGGTAGAGAGTGTTTTGAACCTCTACCCCAAGAAACCCGAAAAGAAAGAGCTTTCATTTCCATGCGCAAAGCTATCAAACCTAAGAACAGCATAAGAGCAACAAAAACCATTACAATTGTGTACACCACAAATGTAAGGCCAGTCTCGGAAGACTCTGTACCAGTTACACAAATAACCCGCACATAAAAGAGAGAAGCTTACGACGATGTTTCGGTCCGACTTGGACCTTTTGTGTATCGTTCCAGTCACGGTATTGTGCATTTTTTTGTTATTTATTGACTCTGTACCAGCTTGGAACCTACGTATAAACACGATTATGTTAAAGAAACTTTGTATTTTTTGTCACAACACTGACCACGAAGATGTTCATGAGTTATTGACACATGGGAAGAAAAGGCCTATTTCCTAGGCCGTTTGGGTATCCGCATGGTTTGGTACTACTGTTCACAGGATGAATATAGGCACTTAAAAGTAGCTGGTACTGTCCTCAGGATGGATATAGGCACTAAAAAGTAGCTGGTACTGTCCACAGGATGAACATGGGTACATTATAGCTTCTAACGTCAACAGAATGAACATGGTGTGCAACAATAAACTAGCCACTACCGTGAACATTATGTACATGGTGAGCAACAGTAAACTAGCTGCTACTGTTAACAGAATGAACATGGTTTGCAACAATAAACTAGCCACTACCGTGAACATTATGTACATGGTGAGCAACAGTAAACTAGCTGCTACTGTTAACAGAATGAACATGGTTTGCAACAATAAACTAGCCACTACCGTGAACATTATGTACATGGTGAGCAACAGTAAACTAGCTGCTACTGTTAACAGAATGAACATGGTTTGCAACAATAAACTAGCCACTACCGTGAACATTATGTACATGGTGAGCAACAGTAAACTAGCTGCTACTGTTAACAGAATGAACATGGTATGCAACAATAAACTAACCACTACTGTTAACATAATGAACATGGTGTGCAACAATAAACTAACCACTACCGTGAGCATGATGGACACGGTGTGCAACAGTAAACTAGCTACTACTGTTAACAGAATGAACATGGTATGCAGCAATAAACTAGCCACTACCGTCCACATAATGGTCACAGGGAGCAACTATGAACTAGCCGCTTCAGCGATAAAAATCTATTCTAAAAAGAAGAAGGATCGAGGTATTTTGTTCGGCAGAAGAAAGGAGAGAATTTCTCCTGACGCAGAACTTTGTCATTATCCGCTCAGAGGAGCTTTTCGTCATTTGACCGAGACCTTACCCCGGCTTACCGGTCCAGACCGTAAAAAAAAAGACTTAATACAAAGCTAAAAGACATGGATTTCATGGCACAAAATAAGCAGATATTCAGCGGGTTGTATCGTATATCACTGCGTGCTTGAGGCTCGATCCTCCGTTCATCGCCGACCGGTCTTTGATACGTCAGTCTGTTAGTCAAGCACTTCACCAGCACCCCCGTGGTACTGATGAAGTGCTCTTGATCCAAGGAATTGGACCTCTCGAGTTCTGTGAATTGAACCTGTTGTCTTATGTATGGTCTTTAATACTGCTACTACTACTACCACTACTACTACTACTACTACTACTACTAATAATAATAATAATAATAATAATAATAATAATAATCGCCAGAGACATCTATTTCGTGGATAGCTATTTTTTATAATATTGTTTATTATTATTATTATTATTATTATTACTATTATTATTATTGAAGGGTAAGCGATAAACCTGTTAATAATAACCAGGTCTTACTCAAGGGAACTAGCTCCAATTTCTTGGATTAAGAGCCCTTCACCACCATACCAGAAATCTTTGTTTTTAGTGGGGTGTACAAATTATCTAAGGAAGATGACTAAAACACCTGTGCTACGCATGTTGATGAAACATTTCGCCCTTGTAGCAGGATTCTTCAACTCAATAACTTGCGCAAGTTAAACGTTTCTTCAATATAGATACAAAGCTGTTGCTTCTATGTCTTATTCATCAACTCATCGGTATTGTATACCATCAATGATAAGTTAGCTAGGACATGCCAGCGGATGCTTAGCCTGCTATGGATCATCTGACTGAGACTCATGTCATGATAAACTTGTCCTGATATGGATCATCATCTGACTTACTTATGTCAAGATAAATTTGTCCTGGTATGGATTATCATCTGACTCACGTCAAAATAAACTTGTCCTGGTATGGATCATCATCTGACTTACTCATGT
>NC_091351.1:3820000-3877500 GCF_038502225.1 Cherax quadricarinatus
ACATTGCGAAATAAGCTTTCAGAGTTAAACTTTGGCCCAACCGAAAGGTTCCCCAACACGTCTCTCTTCTTTACAATACACATCTTCACCTTAACTGTGTCAACTTGGATTCGTTTCTGCCATCCTCGCAAATGTTTTCTCAGAGGAAGTTGGCCTGAGAGCTGAGGTCATCGAGACGTGGACGTCAAACTGGATGGTTTACATTTAATTTCCTGCCCGTGTTAATTAGGTAGACGAGAAAGACATGGTGTTCGTGTCTTCGTGAGGGGAGACTCGCTCAATACCTTCGCTCTTCAGATGATAGAGAGCGTGAACATAGGAGAATGTACCGGTTGTGTGTTGTTCCAGTCACGGTGCTGTTCCGGTCACGGCGTTGTTCCAATCACGGTGTTGTGCCTTGTTATTCTCTACTTATCCTGTTACGGTTAGCATGTTGAACGCCGAGAATTATTTCATCCCTAAAATAGTGACGAACACACAGATATTCGTATCCTTTTAGTGCATGTTGCAATATATAGGCAGAGGTAGTGAAACACAGCCAACCACTCTAAGAAACCATGCAGTAAGCGAAACGTTTCCATTATAAACGTCTGAGAACTGCACTTGTGTCTAATTTATTTACTAGTTTTATTTTTATTCCATCGTTCACCATTTTGCCCTTATACTTTGGCGCATAAAATATATAAATAATATAGCATATATTTATCGCACCGCAGGTGAAACAATTCTCAGGAGAAACACTGAAACGCGGGGTGGATGAATTCACAGGAGGCTACCATGCAGTAGCTTGGAGATATTCATGGCAGAATGCAAAGCCACTTCTATACAAGGAGGAGTGCAGCTTGAATACACAACACAATGTCTTGTGGGATTGGGTAGCGTCTTTCTACGTTCACCAGTGTCTTCTTAGGTTCACCAGTGTCTTCTTAGGTTTGCCAGTGTCTCCTTTGGTTCGCCAGTATCTTCTTAGGCTCCCCAGTGTCTTCCTAGGCTCCCCAGTGTCTTCTTAGGTTTGCCAGTGCCTTCTTAGCTTCACCAGTTCCTCTAAGATATTCAAGCATCTTAGGTTCGTCAACATTTTCTAATGTATACTCCAGCAGCTTCGTAAGTATGCCAGCATCTTCGTAGCTCACCAGCTTCTTCACAGATTCGCCAGTCTCATCTTAAGTTGGCCAGAATTCTTTCAAGCTTGATTCTACCAGGACAACAGATGTTTCAACTTTCCTTCAAAAAGGAAAACAGACAAACGAGGAAAGTAAGAAAATTACGCGAGGATTGAGTAATTCTCTTGGGAGGAAAATAAAGTCAGAGGGAGTGTGCTGAGGCAAATATACAGACCAGGGAAGAGGGAGGAACTTTCCTCAGTTCAGGAGATGAGAGAGAGCAAGGAAACTTTCCTTTTATAATCTTGTTTTCCCCCTCAAGGAAAGTGTCTTGATACTGGTGAAGGATTCTTGATCCAATAAACTAAAGTTCCCTTTCCCATTTCAGACGTGCTGAATGACCCTTACGGATTTAATGCTTCCCAATAATGATAATCTTTATTCTCAACTAAAATGCCGGGAGCAAGGGGCTAGTTAGCCCTTCTCCTGTATATATTACTAAATTTAAAAAGAGAAACTTTCGTTTTTACTTTTGGATCACCCTGCCTTGGTGGGATACGGCCAGTTTGTTAAAAGGAAGAAGATATATATGCGGGAGAATGTGTCGGATCTAATCTCGGCTGGCCGCAGTTTGGTAAATGATTCAATATCACTTGTTTCGTGGTTTCATAATGTTTATATAGTCAGCAGGTTTTGAACCCACTACAGGAAGAAAACAGTGTTGGTGAGTAAAGCTCACAACACTTGAAGCAAACAGTGTTGGTGAGTAAAGCTCACCAACACTTGAAGAAAACAGTGTTGGTGAGTAAAGCTCACCAACACTTGAAGCTGATTATAAGAGGAATTCTCCAGTTGTTGCTCAGATTCCAGTTATTTCAAGTTTAATATGTTATGAAATTTGTAAATCAAACATACAAGCCTAAACTTATTTTGTATCATCCACTTCATAAGACGCATCAGCCACTGAACTCTGACGCAGTTTAAAAGAGGCAAACTCAAGTTATTTCACTTAATTATTAAATAAATTGTTTAGAAATCCAACAATTTGATGAATGAAATATTTGTTCAACACTTGGTTATCTTTATTGTTCAATACTTGGTTATCTTTATTGTTCAATACTTGGTTATCTTTATTGTTCAATACTTGGTTATCTTTATTGTTCAATACTTGGTTATCTTTATTGTTCAATACTTGGTTATCTTTATTGTTCAATACTTGGTTATCTTTATTGTTCAATACTTGGTTATCTTTATTGTTCAATACTTGGGTATCTTTATTGTTCAATACTTGGGTATCTTTATTGTTCAATACTTGGTTATCTTTATTGTTCAATACTTGGTTATCTTCATTGTTCAACACTTGGTTATCTTTATTGTTCAACACTTGGGTATCTTTATTGTTCAACACTTGGTTATCTTTATTGTTCAACACTTGGTTATCTTTATTGTTCAACACTTGGGTATCTTTATTGTTCAACACTTGGTTATCTTTATTGTTCAACACTTGGGTATCTTTACTGTGGAGTCGTTTCGCCAGTCATTGGCTACATCAATCCAATAAATAAAAGTTTGGCAAATTGATACCTACTCATTCCAACAACAATCGAATCATTCTTCTATATAGAAAATACCAATGATAAAAGTTTGAAGCCGACCAGACGGGGCTTTTTCAAGTTATCACTCTGAAACCAAAATCTGGAACTGTCCATGAAAAATTGATCAGAGATCACCAGAACTTGTCAATAGTTCCATGAACTTTACCTAGTTACAGTATACCAACGACAACAATACGTAGCGCCTAAACTCTCGTGGATTACTTAATCCAAGGAGTGCTACAGGTTCGATTCTCCGTCCACAAGTCACGAGACAGACAAGCTGTCTTGAAGATGCAAGAGCAGCGCTGCGCTTGCTTGGATATGTAGGTCTCCTTGTCCTGTTTAGAGAACTGATCAAGACACGTAGCTGGAGAATTATCCGGGCTAATATGAGCTCTGAGTAAAGGTCAAATGTCAGGGTCAAGGAGAGGTGCTTGAGCAAAGGTGAAGGGGAGGCGAGACCACCAAGAAAATGAGAAATATATTTAACCGGAATTGTCCAAATGGTTCTTCTTCAGTTTACTGCTCCCAATATTCACGTTCATAAATATATTCTCTATCATCAGAGTTTAGATATAAGATTTTGTCGCCGAATTTACTAGCTTATTGTGGACCCCTTATCTATTCTGTAGACGGTTGTACAAGAGACTATGGATGCGGGAAAGTCCTAGACACTAGGTCCTAAAGGGGTTAACAGAAGTATCTAGGAGTTTGCATGATTTACCAATTTTTGCTATTAAAGTTTTAGAAGCAAATTGATCTTACTTGTACAGTAGAGGGTCATAAATATTCTTTGAATTGAAAAACATACTGCAGACAGCACTGGAACAAAGACAGAGGTGCAGAGAAATATTTTACTGTGGTAACTTTCAGCTCTATGTAAAGCTTTACACAGAGTGAAACGTTGTCGCAATAAAAACACACGTATCTTTTATTAAAAAAGGTATATCTATAAAGTTAGAGTATCTGCGTGACTGTTGTTTATAAACTTGACGGAGATAAATGCCGATCATGAAGCTTTTCCAGAACTACAGAGACAGTACTAAAATACAATTGAAATATTCATGCACCTAATATTGTTAAACATTTAGCCCAGTGAATGGTAGAGCACTCTACTCACTACTCGAGGGAACAGCGTGCGATTTTCGGTCACGGCAAGACATATAACCGCGTTTCCTTTCGTTTGTTACCTATTGTCACCTAGCAGTAAACAGATTCCTGGGTGTTAGCTGACAATTTCATGTCGCATCCTAGAAGACGGTGGCATAATATTGGCGCGAAATTGACCTCGGGATCAAAGTTCTTACCCTGCAAGTTGAACTAAGTAAAAAGAAAACTATTTTCCAGGTTTTTTTCTTACTAAATTTCACTGTGAACCGTTATATCTATGCAATGTTATTATGTATATCTGGTGTATTAATGAACTCCAGGTTTGTGCCAAGAAAATGGGAGGGGAATGATTCCTCCTGTTCTTTGGATGAAGAACTCTTTAATTTAAACCCTGCCTCCCTCCTTGAAGAATTGAAATGATACTGTGCATCGTTTAGCTGACGAAGGATTGAGCCTCCATTATTCTTGTGCTGTATGATCCACACGAGTTTAGCGCTTTATTGCCACTGTAATAAATCCAGATTTTTTTTAAGACTGCAGTTACTGAAACGGTGTACAGGCGGTCAGTTACTGAAACGGGGGATATATGATTCCAATAACTGAGGTCAGCGAAGGAAGAATTACTTGCGGAAATCAACGATCAAGCAGACAGCTACCGACAGGACCTGCCTTGTATGGGCAAGTAGGCCTTCTGCAATGTTCCTCCATTCTTATGTTCTTATGTAAATCAACAAATGAAACACCTAATAACTGAAATCAGCGAACGAACAGTTAATTACTGAAATGAAGGAACAGTTGCTGAAATCAGGGAACGAATAGTTATTGAAATGAGGGAAGGAACAGTTACCGAGATCAGCGAGCGAACAGTCGGTTACTGACACAAGACAACTATCACTAAGTTACTGAGCTGAGAAAATCTGTCAGCAGAGTGCTGCAGCGTCAGTCACCTCCTGCGGTATATACACTACAGTACCTTAGTTAATAATGCCACTATTGAGCCCACTCTGAGCTCACGCTGAGCTCACGCTGAGCCCATGAGTTCAGAGTTTCGCTTGCCGCCAGCAACTATGTTAGGCCACAATGGCAACGTCGAACAGTAGGAACGAACCACAGAAGTTCCCTTTGCTCCGTCCTGTTGTTCCCTCCTGTCTTTGATACACTCTCGCTACTCGACTCATCCTCGTCATCAAAACGTTCGTTTTCGACGCATTAGGAAGACACAAGTATCCATTATTTGCCCGGTCTTGTTAAATCATTCTAGTAGTGATGACACTTCGTTACTTCAAGTTAGGTAATCTCTAAGTTAGGTTAGAGTAGATTTATTTTGCGTTACAATAAACTGCGTTACTTGAGGTTACGTTACGTTATTTTAAGTTACGCTATTTTAGGTTACATTATTTTAGGTTACATAATTTTAGGTCAGGTTAAGCTATTTTAGGTTTAATTATTTTAGGTTTAGTTATTTCAGGATATTTTCAGTAGGCTATATTAAGTTAGATAATGTGAGGTTAGGTTAGTCGGCTACGTTAGGTTAGATAACTCTGGATAACCCAAGATTAACTCCTTTATCTGTAGCAAAAACATATTAACTAAGAAATGACATAGTTGCGAATGTTAACTGGTGGTGACGGAGCCAGATAGGCCTATATATTGTTGTTGGCTGATGATGTTTAATTAAGGCTAAAATAAAAGCCATATAAACGTAAAAAAAAACAGCGAAAAGGCTTAGACAATAGAGATGCTCGGACCATGAAATACTGGAAATCAACCCCCATGAAGTGCCAGGTAACTAAATTCAGTACTGAAAGCTGGTGTCTCAGATAGGCACTGCAGCTGGTGTAATTGTGGTGGGTGGAACACAAAGGAAAGCTAAGCACTATGCTTCCAGTTTGCCATTACCAACATTACACAAGCAGATCTGTCTGGTAATTTTCTGCTTTCAGTAGTGCTCTTAGTAATGTGTGTGGTCGTGGGCGTGGGTGTGGGCGTGTGTGCGCGTGCTTACTCCGTCCGGTGAAATATTATATGTCACTGTATTATTATTATTATTGTCATTATAGAATTGGAAAGCAGTGAAGGTCGTTCAACACAAGGCGTGGTGGAGGCTTGATCCTCCGTTCACAAAGCACGAGACAGCCCTCTTACTTGATTGTACTCATCCATACATCTAAAAATAAAAAATGTTTTTGAGAGACGAGCATGTTTCCTCTAAATTTCCGTGGGAACTGATCCTCTGACAGCATCCCAAGGCCTGGCTAACGGGATTTCCAGACGTCTCTTTGACGGAAGCCGCTGTTGCATCCACTCAGCTACACTGAATGCGTAAACTATATTCAACCGTAAAGAAAAAAAATATATAAAGAGTAATTCATGTGTTTCGTGCGTAAGAATTGATTACATCTTGCAGTCAGCTGTTATAATGGTTAGTGTAAATTCTTAGTGTATATATTTTGAATTATGCTCCTAGTGAATATACACGGAGATGCAGTGTATATTTACTGGAAGGTAAACACACTTCTCAGCATATATCAACTGAGAGATACGCACCTCTCGGTGTATATGCAGCGTAATATACACACCGCAAGATATACATTGTGTATTAACACAGAGAGACACTCATCTCTAAATGCATATACATCAAACATTACAAACCTAACAGCTAATATACACTCTGAGAAATGCATACCAATCGGTATATAAACAATGAGAGGCGCACTCGTCTTTACATTTACATACTAAAATATACCCAGTGTATACACTAAGAGATACGCATCTCTCTGAGAGTACACAGCAAGAGACCAGTTAATCCTAAGAATAGGTCCCAGGTGCCAAACTTCATTACAAAGTCTGGCAGGAGTAAAGGCATATATATCCCTACTCTCACGAGAGCTGATCCAAGATGCACTTTCCCCTCACTCGGGAGATATGATCCACGATCCTGATCCCTCACTATAAAGAGCTGATCCCTCACTAAGCGTTGATTCTTGATCCAGTATCCCTTACTTAAAAAAAGTTGATCCATGATCTAGCATTCCTTACGAAGGAGAGATGATCCAAAATCCAGCCTCCCTCATTACGGAGAATTGATCCAAATTCCCCTCATCACACTACAAGTATTGTAACCAAAATTTAACAGCGTGATAAGTCTCTATTTTGTTACAGAGGATCGAGCCTCCTGTACTCCTTGTGCTAAATAGCCTACACTGAATTAGCGTTCCATAGAAATAATAATAATAATCATGATAATAATTAATAATTATAATAACAAGTGGTACAGTAATATTGGATAGCGTTCATGGATATGAAGGAGACAATTATATCCGAAGAGCTAAACCTGTAGAAGTCATATAAGGCAAGTACGATTTCACAATTAGTGGACAGAGGCTCGAGCCTTCACCGCTTCCTTTGCTAAATATCCCACACAAGTTTAACGCTTCGAATAATAATAATTATAACAATTATGTTTATAAAAATCATCATCATTATTGTCGATAAACGAGTGTCCTGGGGCGGGTAGGTCGGAATATCTGTTCCAGACTCATATCGAAATGCAAATTACACATTTAGAAGAAACCGATTGAAATAATAATTATCATCTATGCTTAGGCGTATTATGCAATTGTGTGCAACGATACAGGCTCGATCCTCCTTCCAAGGAAATGAACCACCGCATTTCCTTGTGAGAGAAGCGTGTGTTGCCATTTCGCTACTTTAGTTGGTACACCACCACCGAAATAAATATCAAGTCTGTTTTAGTTATTGTATTTAAATGAACCTATAAATCCTCGTGTGGGTCATTTATCACAAGGACTGGTGGAGGATGCACGACCCTCAACCCCAGTCCACCAGTCATGAGTCGTGAGTTAATTAGGTATGAATAACTTGAGTGTGATAAGCACTTGATCAATGCTCAATAATAACTCCACTTGGAGATAGAAACTTAGGAGATTAATTGATTCGACCCTCTTCTGGGATCCTCTTTAGCAGATGAGGAGGATCCCAGAACGGGGTCGAAATATACAGGTCAATTATTCTCCTGAGTTTCTGCCCGCATGTGGTTCATTGCCGAGCATAATCTTGTTGTCTATCGTATGTGAGTCGGGAATTATCTTCCACATAGCTGAGAGAAGCGGACACTATGTTGAAGAGGAGACAGATTCAGAATAAGCTTTTCTTTTGAAACGCTTTGCTCTGTGTAGACCTTGACAGAGCTCTACACAGATTGAAAAGCAATCATAATAAGAGCTCTTGCGACTATGTCTTTTCTTCAGTAAAGTCGGACTTGCGGGGTTTTTTTCATCCACAACACAAATTTTAAGCTTTACTCTTCAATCGCAATGTAAGTTTACAGCCAGAAGTCATACAAGACCTTAACTCCTCATTAGAACATCATCCCTAAAGATGTGCTCTAATCTCAGTAGACGGGACAGACAGCTATGGCCAATATCCTTAACTCACTCGGGTACAATTGCTTCTCACACCATCTTGATCCAGAGTAATCCTAGAGCAATTAGAACGTAGGTGCTAACTAGGTTAAGACTCCTTTCCACAGGCACAGTTTCCTGGATATGACTATGAAAGTGAAACTTTCAACGCTGTCTTGTGAACATGACTGAAACAGTTTTACTGTTATCGGTGTACCTGACCGCATATAGGTAACACCATCACTTTGATCTAACGAAAATAACTGAACGAGAGGTAGAAAAACTCAGTTTTTAGTGAATATTGCTATACAAATATGACACTTTCAATGTTGTCGGGAGAACATGAATATGGGTGCAATAAACACATCGATGAAGGATGAATATGACCGAACAAATGTAGAAATATTTCCAGTCAAATTATCTGATTAGTATATATTTTTTTAGGATATCACATTAACATACGGATTTACAAGAATACGCATTTGGAGGTAATATTTATGGATTTTTCATTTCATAATTGCACTCGTGACAACCTGCGTGAAGAATGGGTTCAAAATATTTAATATTTTTTCCCGTACAGCTATGCATGTTGTCAGAAGCAAAAGCTTGTCTTTTCAAAAGCTTTTGGCAAGTTATTAATGGAATTTCTATCACGGATTTTGGCTTTTATTTAGACTTAGCTGTCTCTCTACTTTTAATTCAGAGTGGAGGATCATTTTAGCAATAAATAAATAAATATATATATATATATATATATATATATATATATATATATATATATATATATATATATATATATATATATATATATGTCGTGCCGAATAGGCAGAACTTACGATCTTGGTTTAAATAGCAACGCTCATCTTGCCATATAGGACAAGTGAAAATTTGTATATGCAATAATTTCGCTAAAATCATTCTGAACCTAACGAAAAAAATATATTTCACTGTGTTTGTTTAGTATTAAATTATTGGAAACAAATCTAAAATATATTTAGTTGGGTTAGGCTAAAATAAATTGTTCTTGTTATAATAAGGTTAGGTAAGTTTTCTAAGATTCTTTTGGTGCAAAATTATAATTTTTTTCATCAACATTAATGAAAAAAATATATTTTTAAACGTAAAAGAGAAAATGTCAGAAAGGACTTAATTTTAAATGAGTTCTTGCTAATTGACCAGTTTTACATATTCGGCACGACATATATATATATATATATATATATATATATATATATATATATATATATATATATATATATATATATATATATATATATATATATAATGTAAGTGAGAACGAATTGCTCAAGATCCTCAGCAGGTATGGCTTATCCTTCGGGAAATTCATGTAGACAGACGCCAAATAATATATTACAATAAACAGTGAGGATAGATAAGGATGACAACCATATTATAAATATAACCATGAAGGTAAATCCTAACTGAATTGAAGATGGAAAAACTGAAGAAATACACTTGAGGCAAAGCTACGCAACACAACAAGAAGTAATGGTTATCATTGTGTATGAATCCCCGGTGTCGAGACGACGATCATCTGATGATCCAGCAGCAGAAATAATACTGACAGCACAGTCGCTAACTCTTGTCTACATAGGATTCCCAGCCGAGTACATCTGGTTATACAGCAGCTGATGCAGAGTGGGAATTGAAGCTGTAGTTACGTCAATGTGACTCAGGAAAACACATCGTTGTTTCAGTCGGATTCACAAGTAGAAGATAGGTTTGCAGGAGGTTCGTTACTAACTTGTAAAGGTGGTGATGTAAGGCATGCAGGATTCTAGCCAAATCGTGTGTCAGCCGCTGATGAGTCGAACTAGAAGACTGAGTAGAGAAACAAATCACCTACATTGACAGACAGATTCTAGTTGGCTAAGTCAGGATACTCCACACAGTGCACTCGCAGATCCACCACTAGCACCGACCAACAATAACTTCGCTCATAAAGGCCAAGTGAGGTTGGTTCACATGTCAGGAACTCGTGTACATTCGATAAGAAACCACTTGCTGTAGCTCGGGTGTTCCTCTCTTTCCCCAATGATAACTTGACCCTAAGTTGACTTACGAAGCGTAGAGTGATAACACAGTACTTACCATAGTGGCTTAAAAACACATAACACTACAGAATGAAAACCATTCAACTGCGTAATATAATTTCGTTACATAAATAACAGACAATTAAAGCAAACACTTGTAATGACTACATATTAAATAACATGCACCAAAATAAGCAAATAAATTCAGAGAAGAGTACTTTCAACGAGTAGTGTGAGGTCAAGCATCTCTTTCTACCTGCCACCTAATTAAGACTATCAGCGAAGTTCCTGGAGTGGACGTTAGGCGGCGCTCAAGAAAACATACCTGCTAGGCACACGAAACTTTTCGACGCTAAAGATACCTAAGTGTTGCATATTTATCAACTTATCGGTATTGTATACAATCAATAGTATGATTAACATAACTCCTCAAACGAGTGAGTTTAAGAGGCAAACGAACTACCACAATTTCATCAATACATAGATATGTCGTGCTGAATAGGTAAAACTGGTCAGTTAGTAAGAACTCATTTAAAATTAAGTCCTTTCTAAAATTTTCTCTTATACATTTAAAGATATATTTCTTTTCATTTATGTTAATGTAAAGATTAATAATTTTGTACCAAAAGAAAATTAGAAAACTTACCTAACCTTATTATAACAAGCGCAATTTAATTCAGCCTAATCCGATTAAATATATTTTAGATTTGTTTACAATAATTTAATAATAAACAAACAATGAAACATATATTTTTTCGTTAGGCTTAGACTGATTTTTGAGAATTTGTTCCGTACACGGTTTTTCGTTTGCGTTGCTATTTAAGCCAAAAATCGCAAGTTTTACCTATTAGGAGCGACATATATATATATATATATATATATATATATATATATATATATATATATATATATATATATATATATATATATATATATATATATTATATATTTTCTTATATATATATATATATATATATATATATATATATATATATATATTATACTTTCTTTCTCTCTGTCTCTAACTTTCTTCTTCTCTATCCCTCCCCAAGGATACCCAGAGATCCATAAAATCGACAGCGTAACTATTAAATTAAACGTGTACCCTGCCGTTCATTGAGTCAACATGACGATCCACAAAATGTGTCCGCCGCCTTTTGTAGAGATTTAGCAAAGCCTTTTAAATTGCAGGCTAGAAATGTTGACAGTACCACAGGCGTTATCACGCTACTATAATGCCTTCAGCCTTCACTCGAGGCCATCATTACAACTCGTTTGCCTGACAAGGTAATGTTTTTTCTGTATTTCACAATATTTTATAATTCCTGCCTGATAGTCACTGTTATAGAAAATGGGGAGTTGATACTGTGGCGAAGTTTATGTCTAGGTCGTAAATGGTATGGCGGTATCGACAAACTGGGAAGGGACGATTGTGTGCATTCACATCTAAATGTCCTCAAATGTTCACAAATGTCTTTTTCTAGTATTTTTGTATATTTAATGAGCTTTACATTACACATTTTTTCTTTTTAATTTGGAATATCGGTTTGTTCGTTACACACGTTACTTGTACACCACAGTTCATGAATAGTTTAATTCCTATAGTAGTAATTAAATTCTAATGGTTTTGCATACTGAGATATACACCCCTGTACATTTAGAATATATCCTTCGTAGAATAAATAGAAACATTTTTCATTATCAACAAATCGTAGAACGGATGAGACGTGAACCTACGGAAGATTCTCTTGCCATGGATTCGAATCCCACCCGTTTTGTCATTTGTTTACAATCTTCTTATTGCGATTTCGTGAGTCATACAATTTCTTCATTAATGCCTTCAAGGGTGGGTGGGTGCCTTGATGCTGGCGAGAGGCTCTTGTTTCAGGGAATTGGAGCTGCCTTTCCCTTCTTGTAATCAAGCTTGATTACTTTCCTTGGCCCTGTACGACTCATACGGTTTTAGCGCTTCTTCATTTAAAATAACACAGCTCGATGCACTAGTTGATTTAGAATTTGAAATATTTTTATCTAAACTTCTACCATATTTTATTATAATAAAAATCATTAGAAATTACGGCTCGTATTGTTTTAATAATTATATATATTAATAAACCATACCACGGGCGGGGGTTGAACCCGCGATCAGAGTCTCAAAACTCCAGACCGTCGCGTTAGCCACTGGACCAGCTAGCCACAATAAGATTCATTCAACTAGGTATATTTCTACACCATAGGAAGGTTAGCATAGGCACCACTGTGACCACAAATGCAAGTTTTTACAGACGAATCTCCAGCTAGCGTGGCCGTGACGAACTCTAGCTCAAGTTCCCTCAAAGCCGTTAACATGACTCACGAAATCGTAATGACACGATTGCAAACAGGCTCTCTGATCACGGGCTCTATCCCCACCCGTGGTATGGTTTGTTTGCAATCGTGTCATTACGATTTCGTGAGTCATATATATTAATACCAAATTTCTCTCTTGTAATACTGAAGTTAAAAGTAATATTTAACAATTCAATCATATTTATAAAGCTTTTCCTCCAGGGACTGTGTGACATAAATATTTACAATCATAACCATAATTTTTTAAAGGGGTGGACCAGTAAGCCAGCGGAAGGCCTCGGTCAGATGAGCAAAAGCTCCAGCGGCGGGTCATCATGTAAGATCCCAGGAAACACCTGTCCTTTTCCTGACGAGTCTTACCTAACCTAACCTACCGGCTCAGCTCTTCCTCCTCGCACAATTGGATTATTAATATATTAATCACGCAATCATTCTGTAGTCATCCAGAATATTAGTAATATGGTAAATTTATATTTTACTTTTAGATGGGTTAAAAGATAATCTCGATGTTGAAGATTGAGACACTTACGCAGCATATGGGAATCTTTATTCAGGAAACGTTTCGCCACACAGTGGCTTCATCAGTCCAATACAAAGAGGAAGGCGTAAGGAGAGGAGGAGTATGAGGTAATCAGTCCCTCAGCCTGGAGTCGATGTGTTCAGTTCATCAGTCTTGTAGAATGTACAGCATAGGGCCGTAGACGTGGCTTATATACTGTAGTGAGGTGACTTGAAGCAGACGGAGGCGGGATCATAGTGGTACTATCCACTAGTCGAAGTAGGTCTTTGTCCAAAGGTTGAACAAGCGTTGAAGAATTCTTTGTAAGAAGATCCCATGATGCTGCAGTGTCTGACAGTTGTGATGAATGGTTTGAAAAACCGACAAGTTGAAGATTGAGACACTTATGCAGCATATGGGAATTCCTGAATAAAGATTCCCATATGCTGCATAAGTGTCTCAATCTTCAACTTGTCGGTTTTTCAAACCATTCATCACAACTGTCAGACACTGCAGCATCATGGGATCTTCTTACAAAGAATTCTTCAACGCTTGTTCAACCTTTGGACAAAGACCTACTTCGACTAGTGGATGGTACCACTATGATCCCGCCTCCGTCTGCTTCAAGTCACCTCACTACAGTATATAAGCCACGTCTACGGCCCTATACTGTACATTCTACAAGATTGATGGACTGAACACATCGACTCCAGGCTGAGGGACTGATTACCTCATACTCCTCCTCTCCTTACGCCTTCCTCTTTGTATTGGACTGATGAAGCCACTGTGTGGCGAAACGTTTCCTGAATAAAGATTCCCATATGCTGCATAAGTGTCTCAATCTTCAACTTGTCGGTTTTTCAAACCATTCATCATAATCTCGATGTACCATAGTATCGTCTGCCGTCTACGTATCTCATGTACATATGTACCTTTTCCATGTGCATTTCTACCTTTCTCATGTACATATCTGCCTTCCCCATGTACATTTTTACCTCTCTCATGTGCATATCTACCATTCCCATGCATATATTTACCTTTCCCATGAGCTTATCTATCTTTCCCATGTACATACCTATCTTTCTCATGTATATATCAACCTTTCCTATTTACACATCCACATGTATATATCTACCCATAGTATATACAAATCTATCTTTCCTACGTTCATATTATTTTTCTATGTTCCTGTCTATTTTCCCATGTTCATCTCTACCTTTCCAAACACATATCTACCGAATGTGCATTTATACTTCTTCCAAACACGCAACGAAAGTAAAGTTCTTGAGTCTAGTACCCACCTGCAAAGTGTAAACAAGAATTAAGAATTTTTGCTAAACTAAGGTTTCACAAAGCTTCCTCCTTGTTTATTATTATTCATAAATTATTGCCTCTCTGGAGGGTTCCTTGCTACAACCTTCCAAAACTTAGTTCACAATTCACTGAGTCACTTCACCTGTCTATCTTTAAGACACTATTAAGAGACAGTTCATTTATGTGAAGCATTTTATCGAATTGTTCAGAGATCATCCCTTCGCTTGTTTAAGTTATGATGTCATTCGTAGATCATCTCTTTTATCTGTCTAAATTTAATGCGTCTTTCATAGATCGGCATTTTCACAATTTTGACAACAGGGACACAGTTGAAGATGCGTTGAGATGTTGAACAGCAGTCCAGTGTGTGTGTGTGTGTGTGTGTGTGTGTGTGTGTGTGTGTAAGAGAGAGTGCGCACGCACTCACCTAAATACTCACCTATACATGGTTCCAGGATTCACACCTGGCCCCGCCTCTTTTGCTGGTTGCTACTAAGTTCACTCTCTCTCCATTCTCCAAGAGCCTTATCGTACCTTTCCTTAAAGCTAAGTATAGATCTTGCCTCCACTACTTCACTCTGCAGATTGTTCCACTTCCTGTGTGTCTGTGTATGTTCGTATATTTATTAATAAACTTGGGAAAGACCTAAATATCTAACGCGTCCATTGCTTAAGGGATATCTGTGGAGAGAGTGAGGCGGAATGTGGATCGAATGAGAGAGAGAGAAGGTATGGAGGAGAGGTGAAATATGGAGGAGATGAAATATGAAGGAGCGTCAAGGGACAGGAATTATGAAAGATGAAGGAGGGGTGGAGGTTACAGGAAGAGGATAAAAAAGTGAAGCCTGAAGGGCTGGAGGAGAGGAAGAATGGAGGATACGAATGACTGGAGGAGATGAAAGTCATCTAGACTGGAGTATGAAAAAATGAAGGAGGTTCATCTTGAGAGTAGGAAGGACGAAGGAGTGTAGAGGTCGCTGCTGGAGTTGCTCTGCACTTGGACCACGATATTGGAGTATAAATCAGTGGAAACACCGTTCATGGCGGGGGAGGTCGACCCGAAATCCTACGTTGAAGCTTTTCTGCTTGAAATAAGTTTTTTTTCGCGTGTGTTATTTTTGGCTAGTAATCTGTGGTTTACTGGGCAGTTAATGAGAAAGCTGACTTCAGCACTAAGGCCATTGTTGTAGGCTTTAACACAGCAAAATCGACCTTGCGTGTTGACCTAAAATAAAAATAAATTGCGAATTCTATGCGATTTCTTCGGTTTCACTTCTTAAGACACAGTGATGGAAAAAAATTGATAATTTTTGGAAAATTTAACTCATTAGGCTGAATTACTAACATTATTATTATTATTATTATGAGAGTAAAGCGCTCAGCTCATAGGGGTCACACATTACTAATCCATAGGTCACACTTTCTTTACTATTTTCGGCAGTCTGGACTTGTAAAAATAGTAAAGAAAGTGTAAACAGTATAGAGAGAGTTTCGCTCTGCGTAGATATTTATTAAGTTAATAAAGCTCTAAATAGAGGGGGAAACGTTGTTTCAATGAAAGCCTTTTTCTGTTCTACATTATGTGGCAATATCTCCACTAATCGTGGAGGATGTTATCCTTGGTATTGCTACAGTAGTCTTGATACCATCGTCAGCCGTTGCTAGCGTACCGTCCTGATGTGCTTAACGTTGTTGGTGTTCTCGCTTGGGTGTAGACACAAGCTGTGAGGGTCGGAGACAAGTCAACACTACAAGCTTCTTGTAAACAGTTGGATGTTGCGTCTCTTCTCTGCTGTGGATGCTGATATATACGTCATCTTGAGGATGCTGCCACATATCTCTGCTACTCATCACTGCCACGTTCAGTCAAGGATGAAGTAGTAATTATCAATTGGAAGAACAACTGGGTTTTATGTAGAAGAGGAAACAGGAATCTTTTATAATTTATGTAAATGATTATAAAGATGTTAATACTCCTCCCTAATAATATAATTTTGAGTTAACCCTCACAGAAATTTTTAACTCTTTTACCACAAAAAAATTATTTCTCTCTCATAGGAAATTATTATCAACCCCCCTCCCCCCCATACACTCAAAATCAAAATCAAAATTTATACCATAACTCGAATTTCTGGTGTGTCCCTATCCAGAACAGCATCCCTGACAAGGTCACCTTGGTTAATATAGTAAAATATAACATAAAGTTTTAGAATATGTCAAAAATTCCTGCAGAATAATTCTGCAAAACCTGCATAATACAAACACAATTCGTGTCATAGCAATTCTGGCCACAAATGTGCATCAGACAGTCAAAATCGTAATGAATTCAGTTTATGCAGCTCATATTTTTTTGTAAATAGTTGCAGAAATTTTGGGATAATTACATGACTTTTTCACGTAAGCACCTAACACTGCAGTAATTGTACATTTTTAACATATTAAACTTGCTGTCATTAGATTTTTTTAATTGGTTAGTTAATTAATAACATGGAAGCACTCTGCATCATACCCACAGTCATACACTGCTGACAGGAAATCTATTACATTTTCAATTTTCAAATGGTTACAGCAACGGTATTCACACGAAAATGTGCATACACTATACCAATAATGTGTATAAAATATAAATCTAATGTGTATATGTATAAATATTTCTAGAACACAATCCATACTTCAGTAAAATGTAAGTTTAGTATTTTCTGGCTTCCTCAGAATATATATATATATATATATATATATATATATATATATATATATATATATATATATACAAAACCACTCTGAAAGAATAAAGAAATTCCAAGCGCTTTCGTGACTACTCACATTATCAAGGAACTATACAAGGAAAGCTATATAAGGGGTCTGGCCAACACCTCACTATCAGATCCCACAACGGTTAAACACCTGACGCGCGCCGGCCCAACTGGACAGGTCCTTTGCACAACTCACCAACAAACTATTCTACCCAAGAAAATTAAAAAATTATTATTTGTCCAGTGTATTATTAAATTCTTCCCAAATTCTATTAATTATAAATGGATCTAATTTATATAAACCAAAGGAAATATTCATATTATTGTCAAAACTGCTTTTTATGAAACAAGATTCAATTATATTCCTGTCGACCATGGACTTGCTTGATACTACTTTCTCTACTTTTTGAAAATCAATTGGATGGTTAAAATCTCTTACATGAATAAATAGAGCATTGGAATCTTGTCCAGTTCTAATGCTATATTTATGTTGTTTTAATCTTAGTTCGAGATTTTTACCAGTTTGACCGTAATAAACTTTATCGCAAATTTTACAAGGAATCTTATAGACACATCCATCAGCATTTTTGGGGGGAATTCTTTATCAAAAGTTTTTTTACTGTATCAAGATTTTTGAATGCAACTTTAATATTAAAAGTCTTAAGAGAAGGCATATCAACCAAGTTTTCATGGTAAGGGAGAACCAACATATTTTTAGTTGAATAAGGCTGGTTGTCCCTTTTTGGATTGTAAAAAGTATTTCTAGCAACTTTAAAAGATTTATCAATTACATTTCTTGGGTATTTTAAATCATTACCTATTTCATAAATTTTGGATATTTCCTCATCTATGAACTCAGGACTACAAATTCGTAAAGCTCTCAAAAACATTGATGAGAAAACAGACAGTTTGATGCGAGAAATAATAGTGAACATAGGAACAGTTATTTGTAGGTTTTTTGTAAATTTTAAATTTGAATTCATTATTACCCTTAATAATTAAAACATCTAGAAAAGGCAATGAGTTATTTTCTTCAAACTCAACAGTAAAATTTATAGAATGGGCTAAGTTATTTAATTTTCCAAGGAAATGGTGTATATCTACATTTTTGGGCATAAGACACAAAATATCATCAACATATCTGAACCATTTAGCTCTATTAGGGAGGATTGTGTTAAGCAACCTTGTTTCAAAAAAATCCATGTATAGGTTACTAAGAACAGGTGAAAGAGGATTTCCCATTGCCATACCAAACTTCTGAGTGTAAAACTTATCATTAAATACAAATTTTGCATCAACAATGCAAAGTTTAATAAGTTTAATGATAGTAGGAACTTTGCTTTTGCTGTTGATTTTGATGTATTGATTGTTCATTTTTTCTCTTATTGTTGATGTTACTGCTGTTACTTCTCCTCCTAAAATGCTTCTGAGGGACTGTTAAAATCATAAGACATTTCGAGCGCCTGGGAATGGGAATAATTACATCTGATCAGTAGAAGGAAGCATAACGACGTTGGAGAAATAATGCTAGCAAAGAGAGCTTGATCCAGGGAATTAAGTTTACACACCCATTTGTCGGATCAAAGCTGAATACTTCCTATTCCACAAACTTGTGTGAGCGCGATTAGTTAGAAGTGAGTGGAGGCAAGTCGATTTTATGAGTTGATGCGCTGTTAGAATAAGATCAAGACAATAATTACGAAGGGATTCAGGGAAACTTTTTTTTTTTCGCCGGTATTCTCCCGGCCCGGGTCTTTTCCAAGTAGTGGTTACCAGGCCTTGGCTCCCTATCTGGGGAGTGTCTCGAGACGTAGGTCTCCCATGGGAGGAGGTACAAGTACCCCCTCATCTTTGGGACCAACTGTCCCGAGGCCTAGCCACATTCCCCGCCCTCAGGGGGCTCGTAGGGAGAAGCTAGGCCTCTGATCTGCCATCTGCCCCGCCCCAAAGGGGCTCGTGGGGATGGCAGTCTTATGAGCTGCAGATGGTAGCAAGCTCAGGCCTCTCAGGAAAACTGGTTAGCCAGACTTGAGTCTTGGAAGTGGGAAACTCAGTGCTTGTACTCTGGAGGAGGAGTGGAGATGTTGCAGTACGGAGGGCCATCTGCACTGTGATGTTAACATGCTTCAGGCAAGACAGTGATTAAATGAATGACGGTGAAAGTGTTTCCTCTTTTTCTAGTCGCCCAACCTCGGTGGGAGATTAATTAATTATTTAATTAATAATAATAATTATAGCAAAATATAATCACATATTAATATATCCAGATTCACCAAAAAAATCTTCATGAAGTTATTAAAATTATTAAAAATTACGTTTTCTATTGAAAAAAAGATATTAAAAAGATATAGGCTTATGTTTTAACATTTCACAATGAAAGTTTTTATTATATTTAACATTAGGCAAAGTTTTCATGATTAATACTTTTAAATTGAATCGTAGACCAAAAAAAATATATACATATATTATATTTAAACTTGCAGCAGCATAGAAGTATTTACCAAAGGAAAATTTCACTAGAAATAATATTTTTTTCATATAAAATTTCTGAAATTTATGCAATTAGCACTGCAAGTGCTAATTGCATATAGATTTTATTATTACATATTCGAAGTGCACTCAGGTCTAGAGGCCTATATAAGATTTTTACATTCTGTGTGATCGGTAGCAACTACACTGACTAACAAGGGTAAACAAACTTAGTATATTACCATCCTTTATTGACAACGTTTCGCCCACACAGTAAACGTCAGCAAGTCATAAACAACTCTGTCGCGTGACTAGATAAAGCTCAGTGTGGGCAAAACGTTGTCAAAAAAATTTATATTACATAAGTCCCTTTTTTTCCATCTTGTCGATATTTTAAACTGTTTCTCTCTAGTCTGAGTGATCCGATGCCACGATAAGCAAACGAAGGATCGAGCCTGCACCATGCTTATGGTGAATTACCAACACGTACTTATTGCTTAATGCAAATATATGAAAATTATTTTAAACTCGTCGACGCTCGAAAGAAATTTTGCAACTAATCGATTCAAATCCAACTAATGTAAATAAATAAATAAATAAATAAATAATAATTGAATTGCTTCCCGTCCTTATTTTGGAAGAATAATGTGAACTGTAAGGGTTTATCTGAGTAATCAACTACAGCCAACATTGCTGATTAATTCCGGTTGCAGTATGGTAGACTCGTGCCAAAATTGCTTACGTTCCCTGGCTTGCAACTGCCTTCGTTGTGCTTCATTGTTGGTGAACATTTGCGTTTCATTGTTGGTGAACATTTGCGTTTCATTGTAGGTGAACATTTGTGTTTCATTGTAGGTGAACATTTGCGTTTCATTGTAGGTGAACATTTGCGTTTCATTGTAGGTGAACATTTGCGATTCATTGTAGGTGAACATTTGCGTTTCATTGTAGGTGAACATTTGCGTTTCATTGTAGGTGAACATTTGCGTTTCATTGTAGGTGAACATTTGTGTTTCATTGTAGGTGAACATTTGCGTTTCATTGTAGGTGAACATTTGCGTTTCATTGTAGGTGAACATTTGCGATTCATTGTAGGTGAACATTTGCGTTTCATTGTAGGTGAACATTTGCGTTTCATTGTTGGTGAACATTTGCGTTTCATTGTAGGTGAACATTTGCGTTTCATTGTAGGTGAATATTTGTGTTTCATTGTAGGTGAACATTTGCGTTTCATTGTAGGTGAACATTTGTGTTTCATTGTAGGTGAACATTTGTGTTTCATTGTAGGTGAACATTTGCGTTTCATTGTAGGTGAACATTTGCGTTTCATTGTTGGTGAACATTTGCGTTTCATTGTTGGTGAACATTTGCGTTTCATTGTTGGTGAACATTTGCGTTTCATTGTTGGTGATTCTTTGTGAATCACTGTTTACGAACCTTTAATGAACCCCTTGTTTTCGTTGATAATGAACCCTTTTGTTTCATTACTAGTGAACCCATATATTTTATTAGTGAAGACCTATATTCCATTATTAATGAACTTTTACGTTACATCACTAAACAACTTTTATGTTTCAGTGTTGATGAACCTTAAACAAATCAGATATCTCTTCAGCATTCTGAATTGTATGAATTTTGCGAACATATAGATAGCTCTGTATCAGGCCATAGCTATTTAATAACGTACCAGATATGGCAAGCAATTTTTTAAGCCTGTGTTTTAGGTGAGGAAAAGTTGAATCTCATGTCGGTAGCAACACGTAAACAAATCCTTGTTAAATCATACCACGGGCGGGGATAGAACCCTCGATAAGAGTGTCATAAAACTCCAATATAAATATACTAGTTGAATGAAACTTATTGCAGCCAGCTGGCCCAGTGGCTAGCGCGTCGGTCTGGAGTTTTATGACTCTGATCGCGGGTTCTATCCCCGCCCGTGGTATAGTTTGTAATCGTGTCATTACGATTTCGTGAGTCATAAATCTTTGTTGAAAGGGTGAGATGTCAATAAAGGTTTTCTAAGCTAACGTACAGAGGAGCTGGTTATAAATTTCATGCCGCCGACATTAATGAAGAAAAGACACTCTGCCCTGTATAGATCCTCATCAAAACACGACTTGATAAAGCGTTACACGGATCGAAATGCTGTCAGAATATAAGCTTATTTATCAATGTGCACCTTATGTTCACTATTGTAGGCAGCTTCCTATTTACATGTAACTCTATTTCATGTTAACTTTCAACATTTGTAACGAATATTTACTTACTGACTGAAATAAAACAGAGCTAAATAAAATAATAGGCTACTGCTAATCAAATCTATTCAAGATTATCTGAATAGGTAGAAATTGGTCACCAGACGTTAGTTTAAAAACAGTGTATTTAAATAACCTTCACTTGACAAAGAGGGATAAATATGCACTTTTAGGAAAGAAATCTTTTAAATTCTAATTAATAGTATTAGTAGTAGTATTATTATTACTATTAATGATTGTATTACTATTAATAATTGCATTATTACTAGAAATAATAGTATTACTGTTAATAATAGTATTGGTACTATTAACAATAGTATTAGTGCTATTAATAATATTATTACTATTAATAATAGTAATACTGTCTAATATGTAAAGAGATAATATAAACGATCTCATATATAAAAGAATAATATTCCTAGTCATAGGTAAGATATATATAGGGCATAAATGTAATGTGTAATGTAAGTCGGATAAATGATAGTCCTGTTGAGTTTCCTTAGACGGTGGTTCATTTAAGAGGATTCAAGAGGATTCCAAAAGGAACTCCAGGCAAGGGCGGTTCCATAACCATCCTTAAAATGTGGTTCTTTCAGGAGTATTCGTAAAAGGGAGTCCAGCCAAGGGTAGTCCTTTCACTGAGGGAAATGGGGTCGCTCTCACCAGTAGACTGTTCAGAGATGGGGCCGCCATTAACTGCCGAAGGATCGATTCTCCAAGTGTCCCGCACGAATTTAGAGCTTCATGAAATCCACTCTTCGAATATAATTAACAATAATAATAATTATACATCATTTCAATGTTCCAACGTGGTACATAAAATTAATCAGGTAATAAAATTCTGGCACTGCCTCGAGGCACCAGCAAAAAAAAAAAAAATAGGAAAAATGATGTATGTACACTAGGCATGAGTACTCCAGCTGAAGGTAAACAGAAGTCTAGATGCATGAAGAAGAAAGATGCTGTGCTACATTGGGGAGATGAGAGTGTGTTCGTCCCTAGCATCATCTATTGACTTCATGAGCAACAGGAAAACTAGGTGGCACTGCCAAGATACTGTTAGCCTAAGAGTGTCAAAGGCATCGTAAATAGTAAAATGAGACTGAAAGACGCTACTGTGAGGCTGGCTAGGCCTAGCCCTGACATTGGGCGGAGCTGCCGCAAGCTACCCAGGTAAGTCGCAAGCAACAGAAAACATGTGAAATTATATGATATGTTATCTTTTGCTCTCTCTTACAAACTCATAACTCTTCATTACAGTCTCTTCCAATCACATTATAAGGATTTCTCTCTAACAGTGCATCCTTTCTCTTTCTCTCTTTCCCTCTCTCTCTTTCTCTCTTTCCCTCTCTCTCTCTCTCTTTCTCTCACGATACAGTCTGTCTTGTCTTTCTCGCTTCCAAAATATTCTTGTATATAGTTTTACCTGTATTTATTCCTGATTGGTGCAACTGCTCATCTTCACTCAGTTTTGCTAATGAGATTCCAGTGTTTGTTATTGTGTCACGTCGTACCTAACCTCCATGCACAGTATGTCATGACAAAATTTTCTGTATTATTATATAAATAACATAAAATCAACAGGTTGATGAATAAGATGCATTTGCACCACCTGATATCTATATTGTGGATGTATTGTCACTGGCTGACAAAATTTGGTTTTTCATGCAATAGTTTACAACTCTGACAAGTAGATGAGTAAGAGGCACGTGTAAAACTTGCGTATCTTTACCGTGGAGACGTTTTACTGACACGTTGATTTATCACTGCGATACATCGCACAGTACTGGAGACTGGAAGACTTGAAGCAATAGTTTGAGGTGATCAGTCCCTCGCTTTACCAGTATCAGTACTTTGTATTAGACTGAGAAAGCCACTGGTTGATGAAGCTTCTCCACGATAAAAAGTACCCAGGTGTTCAACATGTGTTTTGCTAATCAAAATTTTCCTCTATTTCCTCGTGTTTTAAAATTTAAATAAAACTTCTCACTCTATATTTAAATACATCTCTAATTAGTTTTTTTCGCATCTTGCATATCCGCAATTTTTAATACCAATAATGTACTTCTAATTAGCAATCCACCCCAAGAGAAATGTTTAAATTACCTCTGGGCAAACAAGCATTTTTCAACTCGTGAGTTTGCTCCGGTGATTTACCTTCAGTTGAACGCAAGAAATTACCTCTTGTATTTTCACTGTTCCCTCTCAGTTTGCTCGTGAAATATTTGTTGATCTGAACAGCTTTTCACTTTCCCTCTCTTTATTTACCATTATCCAGCAATTTACTCGTTTTCTTAGAGCGCGTTATTATCATTAGTCGTTAGTCCTTTGATTCACAAATGATGTTAACATTCCATGGGTAGTATGTAGCTGGTTGCCTTTCTATAAGGCGATCATCTGCCAATAATAGCCCTTAGTTTTCGTTCAGATGTGTTCTTTAAGCCCAGAATTCTCTACCTCAGAATTCTAGTTGTATTAATAATAATAATAATAATAATAATAATATTATTATTATTATTATTATTATTATTATTATTATTATTATTATTATTATTCGTGTGAAACTCGAATTGGTTATTCGGCGCAAGTGTTGGTGGAGGCTACCTAACTGTATTCAGGGTTTACAATTCCAGTTAAATGACTAACACGAAGACACAAACACATACCACTCCACTCAGGTCAATGAATCGAGAACGGGTACACCAGTGATCCACCACAGAGGCACTGACCATTGACTCCAGCACCGGTGATACGTTATTATGCCAACAGCTACCACACCATCACATGAATCCTTAGGCGTTATTATTCTGCCGTGCCCTAGCACAGCACCGTGCCGGTGACTTTGTAAATGGTTCAAGTCGGACCCAAACATCGTCGTAAGCTTCTCTCTCCTATGTGCTGGCTATTTGTGTATGAATATTAGAGTCTAAGAATGGAGGAGCACAGCAGAGACTCGTGTCATATGAATTTTCCTTGACGAACAAACCAAAAGTCAACGATATCCGCCCCATCAGCACTCACTAACACAGTCCAGATATTCTCATACATACACAATCACCTCCTCTGCCAGGTCTGATCCCTCTATTTCCGATAAACGCCTTCCACACCGCTCTCAAAATCCACTCATGCGTTCAATTTTGCCGAGGGCTGCGAAAGTACACTCTGATATTTTTCTTCCTGGGTATTACGTGTATACTGCAGATGTGTTCTCCCACCATCGAGCTTTGCTAAACTCTCGTCCCCTCGTGCGATTCCCTCTACTGCTTGTAATCCTCTTTGTGGCGGCTAAACATCGAATTTTGCCTCGCAAGAAGAATTCTCTGGATAAAGTGAGCCGGGTTGCCTCGGTGTTATCCCTTAGTACGTAATAATGTACTAGCAGGTGAAATAATGCCTAAAACCTTCTTTACCAAAACATAGTTTTGGGTTTGATTTTTTTTTTTTACAAAGACTTTTGACAATCTGTAAGCTTTTAGGTAAGCAATATTTAAGGCCAGGAAAATTATTAAGAGAAATATGGTCTTTTAAAACAGTCACGTTAATGACCGTAGTTTTGTAAACGCTTTTATCTTCTCTTATAGAATGTTTCCTACCCGCGCATCGCATTATCAAAATAAGAGAGAGAGATCTCCGAGACAGTAAGTATACAGACACCATTCATTGCTCGCATGGAATTAGTAATATATTTTATCTCCTAGGTCTAATTAAAACCGGAGAAGAGACATCTCAAAGGCCAGGTACTAAATCTGTACACTAAAATACCAACTAACTGGAATAAGAGACATGGAAGGAAGTGCAGAATAAACCAAGGTATAACAGGGATACAATAAGAATAGAGAACGTTGTGCCAACATTCACTGTTTTAGGGATTTCTCTTGCTGGTAGCAAATATAAGAAACGTCATCTGACCAGACACGTTTTCAAGAAAAAGCTAAACAAGAACCGACAGGCGGTGCCTGATCAGCCGATTATTGCTACCAGAAGCCTGTAGGCTGCTGATAGTAATAACCTGGGTAATTAGTCTGTCATGGAACTGTGACTTTATGCTATGATACAAGAAAAAAAAATTGAAAACCAGTCATTGTTTTATAGTTTGTGGTCTAACCATAGTTTTGTAATACACAAATAACCCGCATATAAAAGAGAAGCTTACGACGACGTTTCGGTCCGAATTGGACCATTGACAAAGTCACACTAACCAGAAGTGGAGCAGGACGGCTATATATAGGCAGGAAGAGGTGGTGGTAGTAGTAGTAGTAGTAGTACAAGAATGGTATATAATACCGACAAGATGAAATTAAGACACATGCGCAACACCCGGGCATCCCTATCTCAAACCTTCGGTGTCGCTATGGGCTCTCCTCTCTCTCCTGTCCTTGCTAATCTTTACATGGAATACTTCGAGACAGTTCTTCTTCCTACCCTCGATGTGCAACCTTCACTCTGGCTCCTCTATGTGGATGACATTTTTGCTCTGTGGCCTCATGACTACAGTCTCTTCCAACCTTTTCTTGAAGCTCTTAATAATCTTGCCCCTTCCATTAAGTTTAAAGCTGAATGGGAATCTAATTCCTTGCTTCCTTTCCTTGATGTCCATGTCCACCGCTCAGATACAGGTTTTTCCTTTTCCGTTTACCGAAAACCTATGCACAGTGGCATGTACATTCACTACTTTTCCTATCATGCTTCCCCTGTCAAGAAAAGTGTTCTTATCTCCCTCTTTCTCCATGCCCTCCGCATCTGTGATCCTCAGTTCCTTCCAGCAGAAATTTCCACTCTTCATAATTCGTTTTCCAGTCTTGGCTACCCTTCCCATTTCATAGACTCTGCTCTCTCACTTGCTAAACGCAATTTCTTCTCTCCCAAACTCTCTACTCCTGGGAACTCTTCTATCCTCTGCCTTTCCTACATTTCCGGTCTTTCTAATCTCAACAATTCTCTCCGTCCCTTAGACATCAAGCTTACCTTCCGCCAGACCAACACTCTTCGCACTAATCTCGTTCATACCTCTCCTCCCTCTACAGATGTTCCTGGTGTCTACTCTATTTCTTGCTCCTCCTGTCCTCTTCAATACTTCGGAGAAACTGGTCGATCTCTTTCTGATAGACTTAGGGAGCACAAAAATAATGTTAGGCTTGCCGACACTAACAATGCTCTTTTCTGTCACGCAGAGATCATAGCCATCCTATCGACTGGTCTTCTGCTAAAACTGTCTTCCCTACTTCCAACTCGAACAGTCGCCGTCTAGTTGAATCCTCTCTAATACACAACTTTCCTTGTATGAACCTTAGCCCTGGCTTCGTCTCTGTAGATGCCTTCCTCTCCCACTACATTATAAAATGCTCCAAACTTCAGAACACCCGTGACTTAACCTGACTCCTCATTTTTTCTTTTTCTTTTTCTTCTTCTCCCTCTTCCCCTTTCCTTTTTCCTTTTCTCCTCTGAGTTGTCTTTCTCTCTTCTGTCTCGTGTTTCTGTTCCTTCTTCATTTATTTCACCACTTCCCCTTTCACGCACCTCTGTGCGCTTGCTCTCCCTCAGTGGGCACCTAGCTCTCTTGCAGTGCTCCCCTTCCTTTGTATTTGACTGGCTCGTCCTCCTTATTTCCCACTTCTACCACTACCACTACTACTACCTCTACTACTACTACTACTACTACTACTACAACTACTGATGAAATTAAGACACATGTGCGGCGTCTGGTTGTCTTTGTTGTGGACGTTTCGCCATTCAGTTGCTGACTGGATGGCGAAACGTCTACGATAGGGATGCCCGGGTGTTGCGCATGTGTCTTAATTTCATCTTGTCGGTATTATATACCATTCTTGTACTACTATACTACTACTACTACTACTACTACTACTACTACTACTACTACTACTACTACTACTACCACCATCTCTTCCTGCCTGTATATAGCCGTCCTGCTCCACTTCTGGTTAGTGTGACTTTGTCAATGGTCCAAGTCGGACCGAAACGTCGTCGTAAGCTTCTCTCTTTTATATGCGGGTTATTTGTGTATCGTTCCAGTCACGGTATTGTGCCTTTTTTGTTATTTATAGTTTTGTAATGTCTCCCGTTCATCGGAGAGTGGATCGAGCCTCCACCATTCCTTTCGCAGTGTGACCCACACGGGTTTGGCACGCTAAATAAAGCGAAAACGCTTTCCAAGTTCACAGAGGTCGATCAAGATTCGTGTCAGCGCTTATACGTCACAACAACTTGATTACATTCCTGAAGGGACATCTGTTGAAAGATGAGTCGCTTATTTCTAAGATTGTGGGAGTTCTTTTTTCTGTGCACAGATGTGTTCTTCATTGTGAAGACTGTGTGGACTGTGCGACAATAGGTGTGAGAGAGGTGGTAAGCTCTGTATGAGGGCAGATGAGCACTGTGCGAAGACAGGCGAGGTCTGTATGAGGACAGGTGACTTTCTTGTGAGGACAGGTGACCCTGTGAGGATAGGCAAGTTGCGTATCAGAACAAATGAGTTCTGTCTCAGGACTGATAAACAGATAGGTAAATATACAACACACTTGAAGTCGTGGAAGATGAGATAGTAAAATCGAACTAGATTAGGAACTATTTGTGACTCGTAAGATTTTGAGTTAAACTCTGAGCAGAAATTACTGGCTTGGGCAAAATGTACAAAAAAATGCCCTTAGGAAACAAATCTTATATAAATCAACAACAAATTAACGTATTATAATTACATATTGTTAAAACAATTCTTACTCATATAAACAAATATAACAAAATGTTAAAATATATTACGTGTCTGAAGCACCGATTTTAATTTGTAAATTAGGGATATACATTAAAATCATGTATATGCACTAAGAAGTTATTTTATTCCTAATCAAAAATAATTTGTTTTTTTGATACTTGCGTTAAAGGAAATTGTGGCGTTAATTAGTTTAATAGAGTCGATTAAATGCTCAATAGGGAGAAATACTTTTATCAGATCGCATAAAACTACGATCAGTGATCGTCCCAGCCTTATGTAAGGTAATATATTCCTGTTTTCTACTCTGTGCTGACTATACTAATACCTGGAGTTTACCTGGAGAGAGTTCCGGGGGTCAACGCCCCCGCGGCCCGGTCTGAGACCAGGCCTCCTACATGACAAGCAGTGAAAAAAATCACAGAAATTCAAGTTCCCTAACATCTGTAGTCGCGGAAGGACAGACTCCCCAACATCCAAATATTTGACGGCAGGTTCCCCAATAACTAATCAAGGGAAGGTTCTCCAACAGCTAATCAAGGAAGGGCAGGCTCCCCAACGGCTAATCATGGAGGGCAGGCTCCCCAACGACTAATCATGGAGGGCAGGCTCCCCAACGACTAATCATGGAGGGCAGGCTCTCCAACGACTAATCATGAGAGGACGCGTTCCTCCAACAGCTAAACAATTAAGGCCAAGCTCCACAACATCTAAATATTTGAGGTAATGTTTCCCAATAACTAATCATTGAAGAGAAGGTTTCCTAACAGGTATTCATGGAAGGGAAGGTTCCCCAACAGTTAGTCATTGGTGGCAAAGTTCCCCAGTATGGGAAAGAAGGCTCCCCGAAAGCCAAACACTTCAGGGCGGGTTTCCCAGCTGCCAGTCACGAGAAGACATGATTGTGTAACTCAACATCTATCCAACTTAATACCACTGTGTCGCCGCTGCCCGTCAAGAAGTCTGCCAGATGCGTAACGCTATCAAACAAAGTTTCAAAGTAGAAGTTCTAACGTGTAAGAAGTTTGCATAAGACTGTTTTACAGGAGGCAACGCCTCTCAAGTCTCTCCTTTCACGCCTTGAGGTTATTACTCCCAGTTGCCAGATTTCCTGCTAAGGGCTGGAAGCTTTCTTCGTGTCAAGAAACACACAAAACTCCCTGGAAATGACTCTCATATCTTGCACGATGAAGGGATGGATTTATATCTTGTGTCCTAGTGTTTAGTGAGTGTTTGAAGGAATTTATAGTGATCTCTCTCTCTCTCTCTCTCTCTCTCTCTCTCTCTCTCTCTCTCTCTCTCTCTCTCTCTCTCTCTCTCTCTCTCTCTCTCTCTCTCTCACTCTCTCTCACTCTCTCTCTCTCTCTCTCTCTCTCTCTCTCTCTCTCTCTCTCTCACTCTCTCTCTCTCTCGAACTATCGATCACTGATGATAGCTACCTTCCACTGAGGGTAACTGCCTACCACTGAGGAATACTTGCAAGTGATGCCAACTACCTACCCTTAATGATTACTAACCCCTGATGATAACCACCTACCACTGATCATAACTACCTACCACTGATCATAACTACCTACCACTGATCATAACTAACTACCTACCATTGGTTCCTTGTCTACCTTTTCCTCCCGCAACCGAGTAGTATCGTCTTTTCGTTTCTAATCTAATTTGTTATATTTCCACCTTTTCTCCTCTCTGGTTATTTTCTGCTTGTGTCTGCCCTATCTGGCTCCCTTCCACCTTTTTCTCCTCCAGTTAATTATCTTCCTTCTGTTTATCTTTTAACTGGTTATACAGGGTGTTTCAAAGAGATGGACCCATTATTTATATATATATATATATATATATATATATATATATATATATATATATATATATATATATATATATATATATATATATATATTATATATGTCGTGCCGAGTATGTAAAACTGGTCAATTAGCAAGAACTCATTTAAAATTAAGTCCTTTCAAAAAATTTCTCTTATACGTTTAAAGATATTTTTTTTTCATTAACGTTAATGTAAAAATTTTTAGTTTTGCTCCAAAAGAATCTTAGGAAACTTACCTAACCTTATTATAACAAGAACAATTTATTTTAGCCTAACCCAACTAAATATATTTTAGATTTGTTTACAGTAATTTAATACTAAACATACACAGTGAAATATATTTTTTTCGTTAGATTCAGAATGATTTTGGCGAAATTATCGCATACACAAATTTTCACCTGTCCTATATGGCAAGATGAGCGTTGCTATTTAAGCCAAGATCGCAAGTTCTGCCTATTCGACACGACATATATATATATATTTAACAAACTGCGGCAGGCCAGGACTCGACCCTACGAACCTTATACCGCCTCCAGAGACAGCAAAATGTACGCATCGCCTTACTACTTGAGCCAGCGATCCTACAAGAATCACGCATGCAGCTGAGCTACATGTTTTTCTCGTGATCCGAGGACACTCGTGGCAGTGGCATCTCTAGCGTTAATTTCAGCCTCCTCCTGTTTGAATACCCACCTCAACAAGCAGTGTATATAGGCTACAATTAATCCTCGAGATACCACTGCCACGAGTATCCTCGGATCACGAGAAAAACATGTAGCTCAGCTGCATGCGTGATTCTTGTAGGATCGCTGGCTCAAGTAGTAAGGCGATGAGTACATTGTGCTGTCTCTGGAGGCGGTATAAGGTTCGTAGGGTCGAGTCCTGGCCTTCCGTAGTTTGGTAAATGATTTAAAAACACTTGTTTCGTGATACTGCGGCAACATTTCGTTCTCCAGAAGCTTTGTCAACAGTTTGGTTTTCTTTCCTTGTATCTTCTCTCTAACCTGCTGTCTACTATTTATTCCTTATGTTGTATATACCTTTGTACCTTTCCCTAACTGGCTGTTTTCTCTTTTCCCCTCTACTGGCAGTCTTCCCATTGTTATCTACCCCTAATTGGCTATCTGACTTCTGTTCCTCTCCCACTTTCTCCTCAAAGTGCTTCTTTTTGCACCTGGTTCTTTCTCTGTAACTATCTTCCAGCCCTGTGCTATCTACAAGCCTTTACCATGCGATTCTCATCCTCTCGATCCTCAGCACTTATCATCCCACCTTTCACTATCCACAAGCTTTACCCAGCGCCTATCAACCATCTTAAAACCCTCCCCTAGTCACTCTAACATGGTTAAAATAACCTAACGAACCCAATTTTAATGTCCATGAACCTCATTTCCTTGGCTGGCCGCGGCGGGGAGCCACTCTCCTTGTTTACTCCCCCCAGGCAAAGCACGAAAGACAAGGGCCGTATGAGGACAGCCGTGACGGGATAATGCCAGGGTTTATCAACAAAGATGCACATTTATACCTAATTTATGACAATCAGCGTCACTTTTATTAAGAAATAAGTTTCCCCGGCTAATTAATCTGGAGTTAACGTCAACAGTTGCAATATTTTTACTCGTTCTCTTTTACTGAATCTTTTCTTAACGAGCTGGAAGTTGCATGCAAGATTATCTTTCTTCGTGAATATAATGCTAATAATAATAATAATAATAAAAATGATAATACAAATAATTTACACCAAAAGATGTATATCTCTAAGTATATATACATAGAGTTTATTTCCTCTTCTATGCTTTAAGTTATTCTTGACTGGTAGAGAAAAAATAACATAAAGCCTCACTAGCTCTCATATGGTTGATAGGCTTAAAACACAATTAAACAACCAATAATAATAATAATAATAATAATAATTGAAAATCTACTATGTATTTTGAAACGTTTGATCCACAGTGGGGCTCCATGAAGAATTTTATCAGGATCTTGCTAAAGCTCCACTATGGCTCGCCCTGCTTGATACGTCTTTGAATTATCATAATTTGGACTCTGATTTTTGAAGCAGAGAGTAAAGCTTCTTGTATAAACAAGGCTCTTGTATAAACAAGCTCATTTAAGAAGGCCTTGTGTAAACAAGGTCTTTTGTTAACAGGCGTATTGTGTAAACAGGCTCTTGTGTAAACAGGCTCTTAAATAGACAGGCTCTTATGTAAACAGGCTTTTATGTGGGTGTTAAATAAAGAGGGTCTTATACAACCAGTGTTAAATAAACAAGCTCTTGTTTAAACAAGCTCTTTCGTAAGCAGGCTTTTGTGTAATTGGGATCATTATGGAATCATTGTAGATGAATGGTTCAAAGAACCGACACGTTGCTAAATTAGACACATGTGCAACTCTTGGGTATCTTTATTGGGGAAACGTTTCGCCACACAGTGGCTTCATCAGTCAATACAAAAGATAAACTTGAAGAACAGGAGGAGAATGAGGTAATCAGTCCCTCAACCTGGAGTCGATGTGGTCAGTCCATCAATCTTGAATAGAATATTCTATTCACATCGACTCAAGGTTGAGGGACTGATTACCTCACTCTCCTCCTGTTCTTCAAGTTTTTCCTTTGTATTGACTGAGTTGGACATGTGTCTAATTTAGCATTATGGAAACATATTCTGTTTAAACCGGCCATTTCGTAGGAATGTTCATTGTGTAATCTCGTATATAAATAGGCTCACTGTGTAAGCACGAAATAAATACAAACTGTTTGTTTATACCCAACCCTTTACTGATTACCTGTCACATTATCATGCTGACGTAAATATCGACATTTCAGAATGAAGTGAGGCCGTGACGGTGTCAGCTGCCAGTGTCACCGTGAGGAGGTTAAAAAAAAAGTCTTAAAAATATCGACATCTGGAATGGAATGTAGATTTTTTTTATAGACTTGAATTAATTAACTCATCAGTTTCCCGCACCCCCGCATGTGTTCTTAACAGTTTAAGAAAATAATGAGAATGAGTTCAACTGTCGTTTGTGTATACTGAAGTTAGGCTGCCTGTGGGAAGATTTAGGCAGAAAGTCACAATGAAGATAGAAACATTGTATTAATAAAACTCTAATCCTCTTTATTATTACTGCATTCATGGGAGGAGGAATTGTACAACTCCTGGAAGAATGGGAGGAAATAAGATTCGTTACAAGGAAATAGATGCCAGGTAGAATTCGTGAGATCGAAGAGTCCTTCACATGTGTCAAGGAACCTCTCTTGAAAGAAACACCTCCTCAGCAACTTGTGTCTGTATTTTCGTACCTGTCAGTAGTTCTACATTCAGTGATAATATGCAGGTTCATAGCGCCTTACCGACTCGGCCACAGATAATGGAAAAAAGTATAAGCTTCTGTAATAAGGCCAACTACCACTAAACCCTGGGCAGTCCATAGTCTACCAGTCACTGTTGATGCTCATATATTACCACAGCTGCTCCAATGACTACGTCAGCCTCAGCATTTTTCCTTACTTGAATCTACAATGATTTACACTGCTAACTAGGACTGAGCTAAAACAATTTCTAGCACAAACTGCATCTACAGACAATATTAGATCATGTCTTATCTGAATCCATCTCAGAGAAGCAGAAGAGCTTATATATATCGTCACCAGGGATGGTTACCATGGAGGTCAGGTCACATGACAATATATCAGTTACATATCGGTTCTCCTTTATGTTCTTTGCATCTTTTTTATTATTCTGTTCAGAGAAGGATCAGAAAAAAAGGGATCGATATATTCAATTTTATGCCTGTCGTATTTTCATGGGGAGTCTACGAAGTTGCTTGAAGCTTCTCGCGCTTAAAACGCATCTTCAGGAGCAATGCATGCTAAGGAGTGGAAACCTTAGTGGGTCCAGAAAGCAGTCTTGTTTAAAAAAAAAAGCCGGCGTGAAGAGGCGTGGAGCGACTTGAAGAGGCGTGGAGCGACGTGAAGAGGCGCGGAGCGGCGTGAAGAGGCGTGGAGCGACGTGGAGTGCAGCGGCGTGGAGCGGCCTTTACCGCTTCACACCTTATAGAAAAGTTGTCAGGGAATATTTTAAGAAAAAGCAAGAAATGACAGTAAACCCCATAAGCATCCCAAAAAACTATGTTAATTGAGAGTTTAAAACGCACATTATGTGATAACAATTATTAATGGTCCAGCCATCATAATCGTACGTCTGACAACTTATAAAAAATGCAGTAATGCCTGGAGAATTTCAACGTTCGACTGCGTTTCTCGACGCCCGCCTGTGTCAGCACTGAGATTTCCACTACTTTCCACGCGAAATGCATAGAGTAATTTTATTTCTCCCCTTTCATTCCTGCTTTTGTCGTCCATTGGAGATTGTTTTGCGATTAGTTACACACACACACACATACACACACACACACACACACACACACACACACACACACACACACACACACACACATACACACACACACACACACACACACACACACACGACACTGGAAAGACAGGAGAGTTAGAGGGGATATGATAACGACATATAAAATACTGAGAGGTATAGACAAGGTTGACAGAGACAAGATGTTCCAGAAATGGGACACAGCAAAAAGGGGTCACAGTTGGAAGCTGAAGGCTCAGATGAACCACAGGGATGTTAGGAGGTATTTCTCCAGTCACAGAGTTGTCAGGAATTGGAATAGCCTGGGTAGTGATGTAGTGGAGGCAGGATCCATACATAGTTTTAAGAAGAGGTATGATAAAGCTCACGGAGCGGTAAGAGTGACCTGGTAGCGGCCAGGTGAAGAGGCGGGGCCAGTTGTCACTCGACCCCCGCAACCACAACTAGGTGAGTAACTAGGTGAGTACACACACACACACACACACACACACACACACACACACACACACACACACACACACACACACACACACACACACACATATATATATATATATATATATATATATATATATATATATATATATATATATATATATATATATATATATATATATATATATATATATATATATATATATTCAACAAATATAGGGAGGTACCACCTCTAGAACTGTCCTAGAGACCCTCATCCTCAGAGAAAAGAATAAACTTGCTTCAGGGAAAACTCAAGGCTCTCCCTGAAGCTGTTTGAGAATTTTCTCCTACCACCCCCTATATTTAATTAATATATATTTTATTTAAAGACAAAATACATTGACAAAACATTCACAAAGATACAATAGAAAGTAAAACAACATAGGTAACTCAGAGCTACATCTCGAATACTTCGTCCAGCTCCCCGGCGGTGGGCCGCGTGCCCAGAATGCTGCAGGCATTTCCTCTCTGGATCGCAACACTGAGTCTCTGAAAGAGGAAGCTGGTCGCCCTGTGGTCCTTGGTTTCTATGATGAGCTTTTTCACTCAGCTCTTTGAGGAACTTTAGAGCACACTTGCCCCATCCTCCAAGGGTCTCCGACCCTATTTGGATGAAGTTATAACAAGGGGGAAGGTCTATCTATCTATATATATATATATATATATATATATATATATATATATATATATATATATATATATATATATATATATATATATAGGAGGGTTATTAAATGGAGGAGAGTTATTAAATGGAGAGTTAGAGGTACTGGGAAGATGGAGGGAATATTTTGAGGAATTGTTAAATGTTGATGAAGATAGGGAAGCTGTGATTTCGTGTATAGGGCAAGGAGGAACAACATCTTGTAGGAGTGAGGAAGAGCCAGTTGTGAGTGTGGGGAAAGTTCGTGAGGCAGTAGGTAAAATGAAAGGGGGTAAGGCAGCCGGGATTGATGGGATAAAGATAGAAATGTTAAAAGCAGGTGGGGATATAGTTTTGGAGTGGTTGGTGCAATTATTTAATAAATGTATGGAAGAGGGCAAGGTACCTAGGGATTGGCAGAGAGCATGCATAGTTCCTTTGTATAAAGGCAAAGGGGATTAAAGAGAGTGCAAAAATTATAGGGGGATAAGTCTGTTGAGTATACCTGGCAAAGTGTATGGTAGAGTTATTATTGAAAGAATTAAGAGTAAGACGGAGAATAGGATAGCGGATGAACAAGGAGGCTTTAGGAAAGGTAGGGGGTGTGTGGACCAGGTGTTTACAGTGAAACATATAAATGAACAGTATTTAGATAAGGCTAAAGAGGTCTTTGTGGCATTTATGGATTTGGAAAAGGCGTATGATAGGGTGGATAGGGGGGCAATGTGGCAGATGTTGCAGGTGTATGGTGTAGGAGGTAGGTTACTGAAAGCAGTGAAGAGTTTTTACGAGGATAGTGAGGCTCAAGTTAGAGTATGTAGGAAAGAGGGAAATTATTTCCCAGTAAAAGTAGGCCTTAGACAAGGATGTGTGATGTCACCGTGGTTGTTTAATATATTTATAGATGGGGTTGTAAGAGAAGTAAATGCGAGGGTCTTGGCAAGAGGCGTGGAGTTAAAAGATGAAGAATCACACATAAAGTGGGAGTTGCCACAGTTGCTCTTTGCTGATGACACTGTGCTCTTTGGTGATTCTGAAGAGAAGTTGCAGAGGTTGGTGGATGAATTTGGTAGGGTATGTAAAAGAAGAAAATTAAAAGTGAATACAGGAAAGAGTAAGGTTATGAGGATAACAAAAAGATTAGGTGATGAAAGATTGAATATCAGATTGGAGGGAGAGAGTGTGGAGGAGGTGAATGTATTCAGATATTTGGGAGTGGACGTGTCAGCGGATGGGTCTATGAAAGATGAGGTGAATCATAGAATTGATGAGGGGAAAAGGGTGAGTGGTGCACTTAGGAGTCTGTGGAGACAAAGAACTTTGTCCTTGGAGGCAAAGAGGGGAATGTATGAGAGTATAGTTTTACCAACGCTCTTATATGGGTGTGAAGCATGGGTGATGAATGTTGCAGCGTGGAGAAGGCTGGAGGCAGTGGAGATGTCATGTCTGAGGGCAATGTGTGGTGTGAATATAATGCAGAGAATTCGTAGTTTGGAAGTTAGGATGAGGTGCGGGATTACCAAAACTGTTGTCCAGAGGGCTGAGGAAGGGTTGTTGAGGTGGTTCGGACATGTAGAGAGAATGGAGCGAAACAGAATGACTTCAAGAGTGTATCAGTCTGTAGTGGAAGGAAGGCAGGGTAGGGGTCGGCCTAGGAAAGGTTGGAGGGAGGGGGTAAAGGAGGTTTTGTGTGCGAGGGGCTTGGACTTCTAGCAGGCATGCGTGAGCGTGTTTGATAGGAGTGAATGGAGACAAATGTTTTTTAATATTTGACGTGCTGTTGGAGTGTGAGCAAAGTAACATTTATGAAGGGGTTTAGGGAAACCGGCAGGCCGGACTTGAGTCCTGGAGATGGGAAGTACAGTGGCTGCACTCTGAAGGAGGGGTGTTAATGTTACAGTTTAAAAACTGTAGTGTAAAGCACCCCTCTGGCAAGACAGTGATGGAGTGAATGATGGTGAAAGTTTTTCTTTTTCGGGCCACCCTGCCTTGGTGGGAATCGGCCAGTGTGATAATATATATAATATATATATATATATATATATATATATATATATATATATATGTATATATATATATATATATATATATATATATATATATATATATATATATATATATATATATATATATATGTCGTGCCGAATAGGCAGAACTTGCGATCTTGGCTTAAATAGCAACGCTCATCTTGCCATTCAGGACAAGTGAAAATTTGTGTATGCAATAATTTCGCCAAAATCATTCTGAACCTAACGAAAAAAATATATTTCATTGTGATTGTTTAATATTAAATTATTGTAAACAAATCTAAAATATATTTAGTTGGGTTAGGCTAAAATAAATTGTTCGTGTTATAATAAGGTTAGGTAAGTTTTCTAAGATTCTTTTAGTGCAAAATCAAAAATTTTTACATTAACATTAATGAAAAAAATATATCTTTAAACGTATAAGAGAAAATTTTAGAAAGGACTTAATTTTAAATGAGTTCTTGCTAATTGACCAGTTTTACATATTCGGCACGACATATATATATATATATATATATATATTATATATATACAATAAGATCACAGTAAACAGGTGATTTCAGATATATATGTATATATGTCGTGCCGAATAGGCAGAATTTGCGATCTTGGCTTAAATAGCAACGCTCATCTTGCCATATAGGACAAGCGAAAATTTGTGTATGCTATAATTTCGCCCAAATTATTCTGAACCTCACGAAAAAAATATATTTCACTGTGTTTAGTATTAAATTATTGTAAACAAATCTAAAATATATTTAGTTGGGTTAGACTAAAATAAATTGTTCTTGTTCTAATAAGGTTAGGTAAGTTTTCTAAGATTCTTTTGGTGCAAAATTATAAATTTTTACATCAACATTAATGAAAAAAATATATCTTTAAAGGTATAAGAGAAAATTTCAGAAAGGACTTCATTTTAAATGAGTTCTTGCTAATTGACCAGTTTTACATATTCGGCACGACATGTGTGTATATATATATATATATATATATATATATATATATATATATATATATATATATATATATATATATAAAGGATAGAAAACGAACGAATAAGAGGTCTTCTGTGCTGGCAGACTTATCAAGCAGAATAGAGTATGAGGTGTGCAAAGGTCATGTGTGCAGGAGGAGCCTCTTTAATAAGAGAGTTGTAATTATCTAGTTGCATCTGTAGAGATAAAAATGTGTATAATTTCACTTATGTATTAGAAATTCTTCATGGAAATATAGTTCTTCTTACAATTGTGCAATTATTTAAGTAAAAGGACACAAGTGGAACTAATGTGATATTTTATTGTGGAAATGTTTCGCTCTCCCCGAGCTTTATCAAGCCTTTATCAAGCTCTCCAGGAGCTTTATCAAGCTCTCCAAGAGCTTTATCAAGCCTTTATCAAGCTCTCCAGGAGCTTTATCAAGCTCTCCAGGAGCTTTATCAAGCCTTTATCAAGCCTTTATCAAGCTCTCCAGGACCTTCATCAACGTTTCGCTCTCCAGGAGCGAAACATTGCCCCAATAAAATACTCCAAACACCCTTATTGCAATCTGTACAATTACTATTAACAGGAATGCAGAGTTTAAAGAGTCTGTTATATTATCTTATTTCTCTTGATATTGTAAAGCTAAATTTTAAGTCTTCGAAAACTGTTAAGTAGTATTTGTGCTTCTATAACAGTGGTAGAATAGATTATTATTATTATTATAATCAAGGGGGAAGCGCTAAACCCGGAGGATTATACAGCGCCTGGGGGGGGATGTGGAAGGCATTCAGGCTTAATTCGGGGAACTGGAGCACAGATACAATTCCCTAAATCAAGAGCCCCTCACCAACATCAAGGAACCTTCCTTGAGGGGTGGTAGAATAGAGAATCTTCAGAATTGGGATGGACTGAACACATCGACTCAAGGTTGAGGGACTGATTACCTCATTTTCCTCCTGTTCTTCAAGTTTCTCCTACGTATGGACTGATGAAGCCACTGTGTGGCGAAACGTTTCCTCAATAAAGATACCCAAGAGTTGCACATGTGTCTAATTTATCAGAATTGGGATAACTGAGGGAAGAAAGATTTTGAATGCAATTGTGGCCTTTTACAGAAGGAATGAAATAATTCGAACATCAACATCTGTTGAAGAAAAATCGATGACATATGGCCATATGGCCTTTTTTTTCTACATTTTTAATAATAATGAAAGCTTTATTGACATTTAATTTCTTAAGGAGTAAATTTGTCTTATTTGTGTTGAATGTTAATAATTGTTTTATTTTTATTTACATTATTTTTTAATCCGTAACTTATTTTTGGGTTATATATTCTTATTACCTCCTTATCCCACACCTCTTCCTTGTCTCATCTCCTTATTTTCTTCCCTTGTTCTTTGTCTTCACTTCAACCCCTTCCCTGTTTAATTTCCCTTAGTTCTGCAAGTGAGAGAGAGATTTCCTTCTAGCTGTGAGTGCAACTTACTCGGGTGACTTTCTCCTAATAGTTCTCATCTCTGCAATTGGCACACATCTAGCTCCATAGGCATTTCGTATTTCAGCGGCTCTCCTCCTTGCTGCCCCTTTTCACACTGCTCCTTTTCCTTCCTTCCGTCTCTTATCCAGGCTTCCATCCGTGTTTCTTCTTATCCCCACCCCACCCCTCATTTCTAATCCTCTCTTCCAGCTTCCGTCTTGTTCACTCTCAGATTCAGAGATTCTTCTATTTAGGAGTTATGAGCTGTTTTCAAATATTAACGCAGCTGTTCATTATCATGGCATGTTGCTGGTGTTCATTAAGACCGTTCCTCTTGCACCTTATCCTATCCCAGCCTCTGGTGTCCTTTAAGGTCGTTCCTGTAGCCATGTACCTTATCCCGTTTCTGTGTATGGTGCTTTAAGCCCACTCCTGCAGTGCTGCACCTTATCCCGTCACTGGTGTCTAGTGTCCATTAAGACGTCTCTTACAGCCTTGCACCTGCCGTCTTATTCCTTCACTATTTATATAGTTCATTAGGATCGTTCCTACGTCCCTGTACCTACTGTCATCTCCATTATTTCATTCACGGGCTCATTTTAAGGGTGCGCCTACGTCTTTGCACTTACCATATTGTCCGGTCCTTGTTTCCGTTTAAACACACGTTTCTTCTGCCATTTTTTTTTCGTTTTAAGACGAGAAAATGGTTGAGATTTCTTTATTTACATCTGTCTCGTTTCATTTACGGTGTTTTTGTGTTAGATGTCTTTTTGTGATTTTGAAGATAATGGTTGCTATAACTTCAAAGAAGCGTGTGTAGAGGCTGTTATGCTACCAGAGTACGAATCACAAACCTTTAATTCTTTCTCTCTCGTTCTCTCTCTCTCTCTCTCTCTCTCTCGTTTCTCTCTCTCTCTCTCTCTCGTTCTCTCTCTCTCTCTCTCTCTCTCTCGTTCTCTCTCTCTCTCTCTCTCGTTCTCTCTCTCTCTCTCTCTCTCTCGTTTCTTTTAGTTATTGTTACATCGTATACGTTAGGATAAGCTAGCCTCCGGTAGTAGTTATATTGAGGTGGAATAACTTTAACTGCTCATAAAAATTCCGTAATCTGCCGTCAGGTGTAGAAAAAATGTGCTTTCCTAGGAAAATGTACTGGAATAATGGAGGTAAAAAGTGTAAAGGATACAAGGAGAGTGTAGCTGGAAACTCAGCTGACGGTAAGAAGCTATCACCAGCTACTGGATGCAGTGTGGAGAAAATGGATTATATGAGGTGAGATAATAGCGTCTAGAGGCAAGGTGATGGGAAAAAATGCTGCTCTAGCAGACCGAGTGAATACATGAAGGCAAATTGGCAAGAAACTTTCCTATATAGAAGATGGCAGCCACGAGGGAAATAACTTAAATATTCGTGTATATATTTACACTAACATACTGGGCTGGAGTGGATACCAGGGAAAGTCGCACCCGGGGCAATCAAGGAACCTCAGCAACCATCCTGTCAACAACGACCACGTTGCTACCGCCGCAAAATATGTTAACGTCTAAAAGTAGTGGTGTATTGCGCTAATTGTTGCACTGCTGTGTGGTGATATTAAAAGTAATCCAGGACCTAAAACAGAAATGCAGAACCAGGAAAGGCGCATCAAGGGCTCTTGTGTTCCTTGCCGCACGGGGTTAAACTGCAGCAGTTGCGCAGGTCCCAGGAAGCTGTGGAAGGTGGGTGGGTGTGAGGTGTACCCAGTGCATAAATGAGGATGAATATGATGAATTAGTGTCCAGTAGAGATAACCTTCACTTTGTGTTTAGTGTATATTAAATAAATCATGAGACCATGGAGATTATATTGTTAACAAACCAAACATCAGTCCAAGCCACAAACAATACAATCTTCTGCCTACACTATAGGAATCGTCTGATGGAGAACAGTAAATACAAAAGGAATAAATCGTGTAATGGTTTATGTCTATAACAGAAGAAGTTTTATTTAAGGCAACAGTGCCTTTCATCAGGTTATGTGCAATACGAATACATCGTAACAATGCTACTATTACGTTATACTAACGTAGACGATATGTTCGGCTTCATTTTGTAACACGCGATCCCTTTGATTTATATTATGCACTCTCTATATGTTAAAAAATTCAGGTTTCGTGAAGTTCTTCTGATATATTACATAATACATTTAAAGTATGTGATCTGGTGTAGTACATTCGCAATGATTACTGATCTTTTCCATCTCCAATGACGTATGTTACTGTTTTCTTTTCTAGTTTCCCTATCCGAATTGAGCAGCCTTAATCCCGTAGCTCTAAATTATTAACAAAGGTTTCCTTGTTTGCCAGAACCAAGTCAAGCAGGTTATTTCCCCTTGTCAGTCACAGGTGACAAAAACAAGTGGGATGGTTAACACTTTCTTTGTATAATTCTAAAAAAAAGTATAGGAAAAAGGAATTTCTTTTGTTTTCCTAAGTGGGAGATGGACGATATGTTGAAAAAATGTTGACACCTATGCACCTCCTGAACAATAGCTAGAGAGGGTATGACGGTGAATTTGCTTTTTCGACAATACAGTGGGGGGAAACGGCAGATGTGGTAAGGAAATATTGTAACCCGTCGACCGTTTTCAAAGGCAGTGAGAATTATTAAAAAAATGAAATATATATTTTGTTTTTATTAATTTTACTAATTAAAGAGAAAAAAAGGGTAACCGACCCCTTTTCTGAGGGTAACTTGATAGTCTTATATGACACACAGACACGAACAAGGCATGATGGCCCAACAAAATAAATCCTTGCCCGAATTTCAAAGTAAAAGCACTGTGCGAGGTCAGTAGCATTTCGTGCTGTAAACAATGGAATATAATCCTACTCCTAATAAAATAAGATGACCCAAATATTTTGGGCTGCGACTGAGATCCTCATCAGCAATGTAAATGTAGCACAGTGTGGTTGCATAGAGAGCAAAAGGTAATGTCGCCCGTTTGAATGAGGGAATCGGCTGACTGCCTCTGGTTAAGCCTCAGGAATTAGGTTCCACAGTGCATAATCACTCAGGATCCCGTATACACCACCCTGGGCAAAGGTTAGGTTGAATGGTGTGTGTATATATATATATATATATATATATATATATATATATATATATATATATATATATATATATATATATATAATGTCGTGCCGAATAGGCAGAACTTGCCATCTTGGCTTAAATAGTAACGTTCATCTTGCCATATAGGACAAGCGAAAATTTGTGTATGCAATAATTTCGCCAAAATCATTCTGAACCTAACGAAAAAAATATATTTCACTGTGTTCGTTTAGTATTAAATTATTGTAAACAAATCTAAAATATATTTAGTTGGTTTAGGCTAAAATAAATTGTTCTTGTTATAATAAGGTTAGGTAGGTTTTCTAAGATTCTTTTGGTGCAAAATTAATAATGAAAAAAAAATTATCTTTAAACGTATAAGAGAAAATTTTAATTTTAATTTTAAATGAGCTCTTGCTAATTGACCAGTTTTACAAATTCGGCACGACATTATGTATATATATATATATATATAATATATATATATATATATATATATATATATATATATATATATATATTATAATATATATATATATATATTATAATATATATATATATATATATATGTATGTGTGTGTGTGTGTGTGTGTGTATGTGTGTGTGTGTGTGTGTGTGTGTGTGTGTGTTGCGAATAAGAAATTTTTTAAAGAACTTCAGAATGTGGCCTGTTACCATTTATTTCTTATGCAACAAGATTTTTGGATCCGAGTTATTTAAAGGTATTTTAGAGTCTAGGGGAAATAATTTCAACTGGGAAACTCCATAGAATAATATTCAAATTTATTAAAGTATTTAAATACAATACTTTATCTTCTCTTCGTAGTTAATGTAACTTAATACTTTGTACAATAAATTTACCATATACATTTAGTTCAAAATCATGGAAATGTCACATTAATAAGAAAGTTTAATTATTCTTCCTGTAATTAAGTCTTCATTAACATTTACGTCTTTGTCTTAACAAGACTGTAAACTCAAAATACAAAAGGTACAAGATTTAACAAGACCTTTGAATCTGGCAGTAAAGTATCTCTATGGATTACTGAACTGACCAAGAATATAAATATCAAAAGAATCTTTCAGAGCAATGAGGAACAAAGTGAGTCAGCTCTAGAGTCCAATTCTCAAAACCATTCAAACTGTACACCGTAAGAGCCAATATACGATCAGTTGTCAGGGCTAGAGCAGGGAGCAGACTGACTACTTGCCAGTCTGTTGACGCGTCGTCAGGTTGGATCACCTGACCCACACGTCAGCCAGCCGGACATAAACAATTGAACAATTCACCGGATGGTTCCGAGACTTAAACTCTATATACACAAGAAATCCTACCTAACAATAATAATAAAATAATAGTGATAATAATAAAATAGTGATAATAACAAAATAGTGATAATAACAAAATAGTGATAATAACAAAATAGTGATAATAACAAAATAGTGATAATAACAAAATAGTGATAATAACAAAATAGTGATAATACCATGGTATTTTTCATATTTTAACAGATAATAATATAACGCCGAAAGTCTCTATTTTAGCTATAAACGGGGACTTTCGCGCTATAATGTTAAGTGATGAACATATTCTCTTACAATAGTTAATTACCACAGGATGACCAATTTCGAAGATATAACAATATATATATATATATATATATATATATATATATATATATATCTATATATATATATATATATAGGAGCAATAATATCACAATAAACAAGTGATATTGGAATACACAAAACACCCACTGTAAAAGAGTAGTGAAATTCCAAGCGATTTCGTGACTTCTTTCATTACCAAGGAATAGTTCCCTTATAATGTGAGAAGTCACGAAAGCGCTTTGAATTTCACTATTCTTTCACAGTGGTTGGTTTGCTTATAATGTCGTGGGGAATAGTACCCCCCTCACTTTACTAACGGCTCAATAAAGCACCTTAAAAAGTAGTTCAGAATAACCAACTACATTAGAGCTTCAGGAGGTTATGTCCATCAGACACACTTTATTACACACCCAATATGACTGACGAGAAAAGTTCCATACACTGTGATATCGAAGTTTTCGAATGAGAAAAATGACATTAGACCACATGAAAGGATGCTTCATAATATTTTTTTTCCTAGTAATGTAGTGATATTAATTCATGACGGTGAACTTTGAAGAGGTGATCGTCATAGCTTTTTTAATCTTCTCATTCCTCTCTCTCCCTCTCTTCGAATTATTATATTGATAGGTAAGCCTAATATCCGTAAATAGACAAAAATAGGTACTCACACACACACACACACACACACACACACACACACACACACACACACACACACACACACACACACACACACACACACACACACACACACATGATAACTACGTATAAAATACTGAGAGGAACTGACAAGGTGAACAGGGACAGAATGTTTCAGAGATGGGACACAAGAACAAGAAGACACAACTGGAAGTTAACTCAGATGAGTAATAGGGATGGTTGGAAGTATTTCTTCAGCCTTAGAGTTGTCAGGAAGTGGAACAATCTGGAGAGTGGCGTAGTGGAGGCAGGATCCATACATAGCTTTAAGATGAGGTACGATAAGGCTCTTGGAGCAAAGAGAAAGAGGCCCGAGTAGCCATTCGCGATGAGGCGGGGCCAGGAACTATGATTCGACCCGTGTAAGCACATAGGGGCGAGTATATATATATATATATATACACACACACACACACACACACACACCAGCAGGTCATGGTGCGTGAAATCATGGTAAATTTCACCATTACGTCAAAGAAGCTTTAAGGATATTTAAATTGTAAATGAAGCAAAGTCTGTTTAATACTATGAATAATAACAGAGCGCCGTGGTTGGTTCATAAAGTTTAAAGCTTATCGACTACATTATCGTCATTAAGGTTGCACGACACCCGAACACCACTAGTCAAGAATATTGTATTACCTCAAAGGAGATTAAAATATATTCTTGGTTTATGCAAACGGATAGATACACTTGGTGTATATGCACTAAGAGAGAGAAATATCTTGACCTATATACACTGAGACGCTCCCTTCAGGTACGTATTTCTACTACTATTACCTCTACTACTACATTTATAATACTTCCTGTTATCATTCCACCTCTCCCGGCCCCGCCGCCCCCCTCTCTTATATATCCTGGTTCCCTTCCCTTCGCGCTTCTGCGTGACTAGTTAATATTCACACACAAGCGCGAAACGCCGTCATAAGTTTGAATCTTTGTGCGGGTTATGTAAGCATGTGCATCTATCAACATACATGCAATCAGGCACATAGTGTTCATGAAAGTGACAATAAGGCTAAGCACATCGTATTTACTCTGATCATTACCTGTGTGTCTGCCAAACTGCCAGAAGTATTGTAACCAAGACTAAGCCTGGCTACCGCAACATCAGTCAGTGTGTTGACATTGCATGTTGCCCCGTTAATATTAATGTTACGTCCATGTTATTTATCATAGTCATGGCTGTACTCAGGCTTCTAAAGACATTCCTATGGCACTCAAACTTATTATTTTCTTCACTCATACTTGACGCAAACTAGCCAAATTTGTACACGATTTATGCCTTCAAATTACATTATCTAAGTAATTTATTTTAAGCATTATTCTAGTTTACTACATATTGTGTTAATAAAACACAGTTATAAAATAATTTAAATAAATATAAAATATATAAATATACAATAATACTAAATTATGTACATTTATCCTAATATCCCTCGGATCAAATCTAATTATTTCTCTAATTATCTAATTTTTTTTTTTTATTTTATTTAAAATACAGTATACATTATACGTGTAAGCAAACATGTCACTAAACCAATCAACATGTAACAACAAAATTAAAGTACAACATACATATACACCATCAAAACAGAAAAAGAAACTTCACGCAGGTGAACCAACAACATATCCAGAGAATCTACTTCAGCATACTTAAACATCTTATGCCAAGTTTTATATACAAAACAATTCTTAAAGGTAAAAACCTCACCACATACCATTAAAACTTATACATCCACCCCCCACCAAAGGTACATTTATAAAGTCGTACGTATGTGCTCTGGAAGTAAAAGGTACCCTCCCTCCCTCATCAAATACCAACAAAACATTGACATACTATAAGAGCGCAGGATACTGCTTGCTCTAAGTAACAATTATGAAAACTTTGCCTAGTATACAAGGATAATATACTCTAACGAATAATAATAAAATAATAACGACAACAATAAAAACAGGAGCAACCCCAAAAACAACACTAACAGAATAATAATAATAATAATAATAATAATAATAATAATCATAATGAGAAAGTGTAGGAAGTGTCTCTCAGGGCTGACGGCTGCAGAAAGTTACTGGAGGAAGAAAGTAAGAAGAAGATAAGAAGATAAATCCTCAGAGAAGAATGTTTCATCACTGGGTCCTTATCTTGTGGTCGGATTTATTTTCTAGTAAGGTTTATGTTTTATTAGGATCAGTATTCTAGCAGGATTAATGTTCGAGAAATATGTTCTAGTAGGATTTAGGCTTTAGAGGGATTTATATTTCTGTAATATTTAAGATCTATTAGGATTTGTGTTCTAGAGGAATATGAGTTTATGTTTTAGAAGGATTTATGTTTGAGTAGGAATTGTGTTCTTCCCTAGAAGATCTTGTTCGATTTAAATACTTCTTGGATTTACGTTCTTAGTTGAACATATCCTGAGGGATTTCCTTACAAACAGGATTAATTTTCTGGGATTTGTTTCTTGTATAAATCAAAATCTACTTTCATTTATATTTTTCTAGGATTTATTTTCAAGTAGGATTTATTTTGCGGGATTTAACGCAGTGTGGTTCATCTTGCTCATATGTTGGATTTATATCTTTGTTTTATGTAGATTAATGTAAAATTATTGCTGAACGACATTAACCATTTAGTGATGTTTATACAATTTTGGAATACATGTTTCTATACGTATACACATAGTTATGGGACACAGATATACGTGCATAAGTGCGTAGGACACACTGACATGTACGCATCATGTACGCACAGGAACAATTCAAAAGTATTCCACAGAAATAATTCAAAACTAGCCCACTGGAACAATTCAAAAGTATTCCACAGAAATAATTCAAAACTAACCCACAGGAATCCAGATTAAGTGTCGTACCTCCTAGGTTATTTTCCAGTCCCTATTTAACAATTTTGTCTATAGTCTTCTCTGTAAAAGTTGCAGTCATATATATATATATATATATATATATATATATATATATATATATATATATATATATATATATATATATATATATATATATATATATATATATATATATATATATATATATATATATATATATATATATATGTGTGTGTGTGTGTGTGTGTCTTTATACATATATGCTTCTAAACTGTTGTGTTCTGAGCACCTCTGCAAAAACAGTGATAATGTGCGGGTGTGGTGAAGGTGTTGAACGATGATGAAATTATTTTCTTTTTTGGGATTTTCTTTCCTTTTGGGTCACCCTGCCTCTGTGGGAGACGGCCGACTTGTTAATATAATATATATATATATATATATATATATATATTTATATATATATATATATATATATATATATATATATATATGTTATATATATATATATATATATATATATGTATATATATATATATGTGTGGTGTAAATATTATGCAGAAAATTCGGAGTGTGGAAATTAGGAAAAGGTGTGGAGTTAATAAAAGTATTAGTCAGAGGGCAGAAGAGGGGTTGTTGACGTGGTTTGGTCATTTAGAGAGAATGGATCAAAGTAGAATGACATGGAAAGCATATAAATCTATAGGGGAAGGAAGGCGGGGTAGGGGTCGTCCTCGAAAGGGTTGGAGAGAGGGGGTAAAGGAGGTTTTGTGGGCAAGAGGCTTGGACTTCCAGCAAGCGTGCGTGAGCGTGTTAGATAGGAGTGAATGGAGACGAATGGTACTTGGGACCTGACGATCTGTTGGAGTGTGAGCAGGGTAATATTTAGTGAAGGGATTCAGGGAAACCGGTTATTTTCATATAGTCGGACTTGAGTCCTGGAAATGGGAAGTACAATGTCTGCACTTTAAAGGAGGGGTTTGGGATATTGGCAGTTTGGAGGGATATGTTGTGTATCTTTATATGTATATGCTTTTAAACTGTTGTATTCTGAGCACCTCTGCAAAAACAGTGATAATGTGCGAGTGTGGTGAAAGTGTTGAATGATGATGAAAGTATTTTCTTTTTGGGGATTTTCTTTCTTTTTTGGGTCACCCTGCCTCGGTGGGAGACGGCCGCAATTTATTTTAGCCTAATCCAACTAAATATATTTTAGATTTGTTTACAATAATTTAATATTAAACAAACACAGTGAAATGTATTTTTTTCGTTAGGTTCAGAATGATTTTGGCGAAATTATTGCATACATAAATTTTCACTTGTCCTATATGGCAAGATGAGCGTTGCTATTTAAGCCAAGATGGCAAGTTCTGCCTATTCGGCACGACATATATATATATATATATATATATATATATATATATATATATATATATATATATATATATATATACATATATATATATATATATATATATATATATATATATATATATATATATATATATATATATATATATGCGCTCAACCCCGCACATACAAGAGAGAAGCTTAAAACGATGTTTCAGTCTGACTTGTAAATTATCCAAGTCACACCGAAACGTAGCTGTAAGATTCTCTATCCTAAGTGCTGGTTATTTGAGTATTGTTCCAGCCACGGTATTGTGCCTTTTCGTGCTTTATATATATTCTTCTGTCCAAAATAGCTTTCCGTTCCTGCTCCATTGTTTGGGTTTGTGGTCAAAATAACTCAAAATCATAAGTGATACGTTAAATTCTGCCAACAAGAGAAATGTTATATAGAGTCGTAAGTCTTGCAGAAAATGAGTTTTTGTTACATTCTTAGAAATATTCACTGCTTGTTCTCCTATTATATTTCACCACATACTGAACTTTTCTAGTAGGTGTCACCACATACTGTACTTCCCCAGTCTGTGTCACCACATACTGTACTTTCCCAGTATGTGTCACCATATACTGTACTTTCCTAGTAAGTCTCACCACATACTATACTTTCCCAGTATGTGTCATTACATACTGTACTTTTGCAGTATGTATCACCACATACTATCCGATTATGTGCCCCCACACACTCTCCTAGCAAGCGTCACCACAAATGTTCCTAGAATCCAACTTCATACTTTCCCAGGAAGCATGACAATTCGCTTTCCTAGAGATCTACATCACATAATTTCTTAGAAAGTCTCAAAACAGCCCACGACACTAAGTTTCCTCTAGAAAGTTGACTGGTAAATCACTTCGGAAGAACTTAAGGCGAAGATTACCCTCACCCCTGCGGCATTTTCAAGTATTGGCGACCCGAGTCTGAGAAGGTATCATTTACAAAGCTATTAAATCAGTGAGCAGAAGCCCCACGACAGGAGGAGCAGGAAGCCATAGGGGCGAAGGGGAAGCCTCTGTACGTATCCACATAGTGGAAGGAACTCTCAAAGTTTTGTTGCTAATACGGGAGTCTAAGAGGGAGCTCTGAGGGAAGTAATTTCAGCTGGGAGAGGGGAGGTAAGTCGGAGCTTTGAAGACGTGTGTGTGTGTGTGTGTGTGTGTGTGTGTGTGTGTGTGTGTGTGTGTGTGTGTGTGTGTGTGTGTGTGTGTGTGTGTGTGTGTGTGTGTGTGTGTGGTTATGTGTTCGTTTGTCTATTCAGGTATTTTTTTCCTTTTTTTTAGGGTAAATGTTTGTTTGCCTTGTCTGTCTAGTTTTTGAATTGAAATTTGCGTTTGTGAAGACTAACAAGCACATAGTTGTGCATAGAACAACTCACAAAAATCCCTAAATTTGGGGACTCAACTTTTAACAACATTTTATTCAGTCTTGGACTATTATCATGAATAAAAATATAGAACAAGGGATCGGAAATGTCAACCCATATGAGCAAAATACTATGTAATCTGTACTCTAAGTAGTCCCAATTATAAGCTACATTACCAGAACTCGCAGACATTACCCAAGCAACACTTTAATCACTGGTACATTCATTTCAAAATAAGTAAATTAATCCCAATTTTCCATCGTGAATTGTCAGTCAAGAAACCTGTGACCAAACTTGCGTAAAGTGAGTGTCAAACGTAAACCAAAGTAAGAGCCACTAAGCAAATTATATCGTGGAGTTTTAATAAACCATTTGCTTCTATTTAATGGTAGAGGACTTAGTATCCACGTTGGGTGTGAGGTGCTTCGTTAATCAGTGTCAGGGGAACCAGCGATGATAAAGTAACCAGAATATGGATCGCAACGCCAGAAAAAGCGCTTTTCTTCGCAATCTCGACTCCCTTTACGAGAGTGTTATAAAGGGGCAAGATTATATATATAAATAAATAAATAAATAAATTATATATATATATATATATATATATATATATATATATATATATATATATATATATATATATATATATATATATATATATATATATATATATATATATATATATACAATGGTGGGGGCGGAAAGATAAAACAACTTGTGATTTTGGCTTAAATAGCAACGCTCTTGCGGAATTAAGGCAAGCGAAAATTTGCGTATGCAATAATTTCGCGAAAATCATTCTGAACCTAACGAAAAAAATTTATTTCATTGTGTTTATTTATTATTAAATTACTGTAAACTTATCTAAAATATATTTAGTTGGATTAGGCTATTTTAAATTGCGTTTGTTATAATAAGGTTAGATGAGTTTTCTAAGGTTCTTTTGGTACAAAATTATTAATTTTTACATTAACATAAATGAAAAAAATATATCTTTAAACGTATAAGACAAAATTTTGAAAAGGACTTAATTTTAAATGAGTTCTTGCTAATTCGTCAGTTTTACCTATTCGGCACGACATATATATATATATATATATATATATATATATATATATATATATATATATATATATATATATATATATATATATATATATATATATGAATATATGAGAATTTCACTTAAACGTTTAAAATTATCAATTATATAAGAAATACTGAGGAAAAACATTTTCAATGCATTTTCAAGCTCACGACTAAATTAATATAATCACAGAGATTTAAAAGAGCTACGAAAAAAACATGGATGTAAGTCCGAAATAAAATGTTTTTAATACTACTACTACTACTAGATCTATACTCTAACTATTACTACTCTACTTACTACTACATACTATATCTCTACTATTACTTGCTCCCTACTACTATTCACATTAGCTACATTACTTGCTACTCTCTATTTACTACCTACTATACTATACATCTGCTTACTACTTTACTACTCTATCTACTCTATAGCTCTGACACTACTTTGCTAACTGCATGCTACTTCTACTTCATCTACTACTACTCTACTACTTACTCTACTATACTACTCATTACTGCTACTTACTTACTGCTTACTACTCTCTTTGCTCTACTATCCTACTGCTTCTGCTGACTGCTCTTGCTACTACTATGCTCTGCATGCTATTGCTCTGCTATCTGCTGCTGCTACGCTGCTGCTTCGCTCTGCTTGCTACTGCATCTGCACTGCTTGCTACGCTCCTATCCTCTGCTTGCTGCTGCTATTCTGCTGCTTCCTACTATCTGCTGCTCAGTTCTACATGCTTGCTGCTCTGTCTCTGCTGCTACTGCACTCTGCCTACTGCTCTACATTTGCCCTCTGCTGCTCTCTCTTGACTGCTCTGCTGCTGCTGCTGCTACCTGTACTCTCTACATGCTACTACCATCTATTCACTGCTATGCTGCTACTTCTGCTGCTGCTGCTCTCCATGCCACTCCTGCTGCTGCTAGCCTTACCTGCTCCTCCATACCCTGCACTGACTGCTGCTACTGCTGCACTGTCTGCTACTGCTGCTGCTACTTTGCTCTCTGCTGCTCTCTTTCTCACTCATGCTCTACTCTCACTTTGCTCTCTTCTCTGCTCTATTCTGCTCTACTCTCTGACTATTCTACTACTGCTCTATCTACTGCTCTACTGCTACTTTCTGCTCTACTCTCCATTACTACTACTACTACTACTACTACTACTACTACTATTACTACTACTACTACTACTACTACCACTACTACTACTGTCAATAATTTTATTATTTTTATTCTATTTAACACCGTTGCCATTTTTTAGATTTTGACAGCACATAAAATCATAAATACTACATAAAATTTCCAGCAATTTTTCCCGAGGAGTATGTGCTAATCTTCTTGGTCAAGTTGAATATTGATGTGTGTGTTGGGTGTAGCCTTCGAGCACAACGTCAACAGCTCTGTGCAAAACACTACCTGCCAAATGCTGTTGAAAGCCCAGGTAAACGCACACAGATAAGAGCTTTTCCATGCAGTATTCCCATGAATGGCATATACATGTATAGGCACGGCTGGCGAGAGTGTAGATTGTAATACATGAATCGACGTTCTGATACAGACGTATTAATTTTGTTGGTATACATATGGGATTTTTTGGAAACGAAGTTGTTGAGGAAAGAAAAGTTTGTAAACAAAGACAGACAGATAGACACAGACAGACAGACACACACGCACACACACACACACACACACACACACACACACACACACACACACACACACACACACACACACACATACATATGATAAAGCTCATGGAGCAGGAAGAGTGACCTAGTAGCGGCCAGTGAAGAGGCGGGGCCAGGAGCTATGACTCGACCCCTGCAACCACAAATAGGTGAGTACAAATAGGTGAGTACACACTATAACCAGATTTAGGTGAGTATAGAGGAGCATACAAATACACGAAAAATAATCTTGTTGAGAACATAACCTATACAGAGTAAACCCATCTACATATTACGATATCTTATTGCAAGTAATTTATGCTGATTTTTCCCACTTATTCCTTACACGTAACGTATAGGTCTTCAGCAGCACTTATTCAGTAGTATGCAAGAAGGTCACGCTCACTTCCACATCCGTGTTATTATTCTCTTTCAGAATTACGGATGGATCTTTTTGCATTGCGTTTTCTTCATGTGTGGGAGGCCGGTTTGGTGTGTGTGTGTGTGTGTGTGTGTGTGTGTGTGTGTGTGTGTGTGTGTCCTTAACGAGATCTACTCACTGAGCTGTGTAGTAAAGTTAAGAGGATAATAATTAGATACATTCCGGTCGCTGCGCTATCCGTGAAGAGTATCCTCCATATCCCTTAACTCCAGCCCCCTGTACCTCACTGCATGCAGAAAGCATACTTATTGTACTTTAAAAGTCTCAAGAGGCAGAGAAACTGTAAGTCAACATCTTAAAGAGATCTGAGAGACATAACTCTATCCTTCCAAGAGGTCCAGGGGCTGGAGTTCAGCACATTAAAGAGAACCTTCGATGCACTCAACAAGTTTAGCACCTGTAGGCTAACACGCTCAAATGGCTAGTGAGCCGTAGATCAAGATTAGGAAAGCCAAGAGCTGGAGCTCAGTCCAGTTTAACTTCAAGACACACAGTACACTGGATGTACCCAAGTGTCAAGGACTAACAGAGCCTTGAACACAACGTATTAAAGACAAACCTTTCAACACTCCACCTGAGTTAGTTACCGGCTTGCCGTGTAAAGAATAAAATTTGATATTGTTATTATTATTATTGTTATTATTATTATTATTATTATTATTATTATTATTATTATTATATTCTTGGGGGATCTTTAATCTTGTAGAGGTTATACAGCTACGGTGGAATGCAAGGTAATCAGATCTGATGGGTGGACAGCTCACTTGTACTCTCAACTGCTGGTTAGTGGTCATGCTCCTCCCTCCAGCGAAGACAAAATTTCCAGCTGACTCTTGTTTACCGCATGGTCTCTGTCAGGTTAGGGATATAACACATGAAATATACATGTTCCACTACTTATCTTTTCTCCTTTCCCACCACCTCTTCTCCCCTCTCTTCATCTTCTTCTCCTCCCTTCCTCCTCCCGCGTTCGTTATATTGCTAAGTAGTCAGGAGTTAATTACGGTTTTTTGTGCAGTGTGGTTGGCAAGTTTGAGTGGCAAGTTAGACAAAAATAGTGGGCTGACGGTGGTGCTGGCTCCTGAGACCCGCACCTGATTACTTGATTAAGCTCCCTCGAGATCTAATTAAGAGTCGAAGACGTGGAAATTGAACCGTGGAATATAAATATTTTCCAGCCTCCAAAATGAGAGATGGCGAGAGGAGAGAGAAAAGAATTTCCATCCTATTTGTGGCTTCAAACAGCAAGATTGTTGCCGAGGCTGGTGATGGGCTCTTGATCCATGAAATTGAAATTACTTTTTCCTTTCTATGGGAAAATCTGTAATAATGTTGTTAGAATTACCGACAATATGTAAAGTAAAAGGACACAAGTGCAACTAATGTGACATTTTATTGTGGCAACGTTTCGCTCTCCAGGAGCTTTGACGAATCTCCTGGAGAGCGAAACGTTGCCACAATAAAATGTCACATTAGTTGCACTTGTGTCCTTTTACTTTACATAGGAAAATCTGATTGCCTTCCATTCTCCAGATGCTGTTTGACCCGTCCCTGTTTAGTTCCCTCTCAAAAATGTAATAATACAAACAGAGAAGAGGAATTTTTATCTGATAAGTCCTTTGGTGTAAAGTTTATTTCCAGAGTGAACCCTTAACGGGCTTTCGATGCGAGGAACTTGGGTTACTTTTCACTTCCTGCAATCAAACCTGATAATCGCAAGTTCTACAGATTCTGCATGACCCATACAGGTCATGCAGCATGCTATAATAATAATAATAATAAGATAAAAGCAGGGCTCTGGTGGCCTGGTGGTTAACGCTCTCGCTTCACACGGTGAGGGCCTGGGTTCGATTCCCAGCCAGAGTAGAAACACTGGACGTGTTTCTTTCCACCTGTTGTCTATGTTCCCCATCAGTAAAATGGGTACCTGGGTGTTAGTCGACTGGTGTGGGTCGCATCCTGGGACACTGACCTAAGGAGGCCTGGTCACAGACCGGGCCGCGGGGGCGTTGACCCCCGGAACTCTCTCCAGGTAAACTCTCCAGATCGGAAAGTCTTTGCGGCCATTACTGTTTCCTGACTGAAAATGTAAACATACATGCGGCCAGTAGCAACAGCCTGAGCTACCGGGAGGCCTGGTCGTGGGCCGGGCCGCGGGGGCGTTGATCCCCGAAATGCCCTCCAAGTAGACTCCAGGAATATTTTTCATTGGTTACTTCTCTACATAATCACTTGGCTAATGAAGTCAGTTATTCCATCTTGTTACCAATTTGTTTATGCCTTCCACATATAATTATGCCAGTTTATTACTTAGTCATCAACGAAAAGCTGTCATCTGCGTAGCAACACTGTCCACCCAGGACTTCTTGAGAGGCTCAAACAAATGGAAGTCGCTGGAGGTGAGATCTGCGCTGCAACTGTATATTTGTCAAGAAAATTAATGGATGTTAAAACTCTCCGATCTACCCTCATAATAATAATAATAATAATTATTATTATTATTATTATTATTATTATTATTATTATTATTATATAAATAATTATAGAAATACAAATAATAATTTAAATAATATCAATAGTAATATAAATAATCCAGCGAGTCAAACTTTGCTTTTAAGTTTAGATGCAAATGTTAAGTAGCAACACCTGAGTCCGCCTCTTGTCTCTCACACACCAGGGGCAAAACATCACTTTTCACTTGGATGATTTTTCTATGCTCTTTTTACTCCCCTTACTTCCCCTCATCCCCTTTCATCCCCCTTCTCCGTTTCCATGCACCACCAAGCTACTTCACATGTGACGGGCAAG
>NC_091351.1:3882500-3892500 GCF_038502225.1 Cherax quadricarinatus
CAAACTCGAGACTCCCTGGTGTGCCCGGAGCTAGGAAGAAACGTAGAATTTCTCACTTCTTAGTATCATAAAGTGCATAACTGCTCTCTTCACAGTATCGTAAATGCAGAATTGCTCTCTTCTAAGTATTGTAAGAGGACAACTGCTCTAAGTATCGTAAATGCATAACTACTCTCTTCACAGTATCGTAAGTGCAGAATTGCTCTCTTCTAAGTATCGTAAGTGTAAATTCATTCTCTTATAAGTAGCATAAGTGCAGAGACTCTCTCTTCTAAATATAATTAGGATAAAATTATTCTCTTACAAGTATCTTTGTATAACCCGTAAAAACCTGACTCTGATTTTCCAAATGGCAACATTTCTTTTCTCAATTTACAATTTTTACCCACCTTATTTCCCTGTAAAGTTCTTTAAAGATTTCCTTTATGTGCTTTATCTTATCCTCTTGCGTAGTATTTTCTACGTTTTTAGACTTTTGTTCCTCAGACGCTTTCGTTCATAAATATTAGGAATTATTATTATTATTATTATTATTATTATTATTATTATTATTATTATTATTATTATTATTATTATAATTTTAGTTATTAAACGAGATATATACATTAAAAAATAATATACTTTTATGTTCATTTATTATTTAATGTTGACAAAAAATCTGCATTATATAAAATTTGTATTTAATTTCACTGGCTATCAGATATTGATTAAGTAATGGCGTTAATGCTGCCCTTTTTATGGATCTCAGTCTTGATGTTAATGAAGAACTTTTATTCCAGGAACTTGAGCTGCTCTTCCTTTCCTTGGATCAGACCTAATTGCTCCCAATTCACTGGTTGGTCTATAATGGTACCCCATGAGCATAATAATTAGAATTGTAACGAATATAATCAAAATTGTAGTAATTTCATTTATGATAAAAATAAAGATAATAATAATAATAATAATAATAATAATAATAATAATAATAATAATAAGCAAGCACTATCTTTGCTCTACAGCAAATAACATTACAATCTGAGCCGCTAATAATTGTTACCCTTACTATTCAAAATGTGAACAATGGGCGTATCTTGGCCTGGGTATCGTGGAATATTGTCCGTACGTTACAATAGCCAGACCTGGTGTAAGTCAGACACTCCAGGGCTCGGGTTCGAGTGCAGGACGCTAACTGCCTCCTTCTGAAGAGCTCCACAAATGGGTTCTTCTCTAACAATTGCCCAGGAACCTCTCAGAGAGTTAGCATAAACAACAAGGAAGAGAACTTCTTGTCAGCGTAATCAGCCCGGCTGAGCTCACAAGTGTACTCATTATATATATATATATATATATATATATATATATATATATATATATATATATATATATATATATATATATTATATATATATATATATATATATATATATATATATATATATATATATATATATATATATATATATATAACCCCTTCTCCTGTAGACATTTACTAAAAAAGAGAAGAAGAAAAACTTTATAAAACTGGGATGCTTGAATGTGCGTGGATGTAGTGCAGATGACAAGAAACAGATGATTGCTGATGTTATGAATGAAAAGAAGTTGGATGTCCTGGCCCTAAGCGAAACAAAGCTGAAGGGGGTAGGGGAGTTTCGGTGGGGGAAAATAAATGGGATTAAATCTGGAATATCTGAGAGAGTTAGAGCAAAGGAAGGGGTAGCAGTAATGTTGAATGATCAGTTATGGAAGGAGAAAAGAGAATATGAATGTGTAAATGCAAGAATTATGTGGATTAAAGTAAAGGTTGGATGCGAGAAGTGGGTCATAATAAGCGTGTATGCACCTGGAGAAGAGAAGAATGCAGAGGAGAGAGAGAGATTTTGGGAGATGTTAAGTGAATGTATAGGAGCCTTTGAACCAAGTGAGAGAGTAATTGTGGTAGGGGACCTGAATGCTAAAGTAGGAGAAACTTTTAGAGAGGGTGTGGTAGGTAAGTATGGGGTGCCAGGTGTAAATGATAATGGGAGCCCTTTGATTGAACTTTGTATAGAAAGGGGTTTAGTTATAGGTAATACATATTTTAAGAAAAAGAGGATAAATAAGTATACAAGATATGATGTAGGGCGAAATGACAGTAGTTTGTTGGATTATGTATTGGTAGATAAAAGACTGTTGAGTAGACTTCAGGATGTACATGTTTATAGAGGGGCCACAGATATATCAGATCACTTTCTAGTTGTAGCTACACTGAGAGTAAAAGGTAGATGGGATACAAGGAGAATAGAAGCATCAGGGAAGAGAGAGGTGAAGGTTTATAAACTAAAAGAGGAGGCAGTTAGGGAAAGATATAAACAGCTATTGGAGGATAGATGGGCTAATGAGAGCATAGGCAATGGGGTCGAAGAGGTATGGGGTAGGTTTAAAAATGTAGTGTTAGAGTGTTCAGCAGAAGTTTGTGGTTACAGGAAAGTGGGTGCGGGAGGGAAGAGGAGCGATTGGTGGAATGATGATGTAAAGAGAGTAGTAAGGGAGAAAAAGTTAGCATATGAGAAGTTTTTACAAAGTAGAAGTGATGCAAGGAGGGAAGAGTATATGGAGAAAAAGAGAGAGGTTAAGAGAGTGGTGAAGCAATGTAAAAAGAGAGCAAATGAGAGAGTGGGTGAGATGTTATCAACAAATTTTGTTGAAAATAAGAAAAAGTTTTGGAGTGAGATTAACAAGTTAAGGAAGCCTAGAGAACAAATGGATTTGTCAGTTAAAAATAGGAGAGGAGAGTTATTAAATGGAGAGTTAGAGGTATTGGGAAGATGGAGGGAATATTTTGAGGAATTGTTAAATGTTGATGAAGATAGGGAAGCTGTGATTTCGTGTATAGGGCAAGGAGGAATAACATCTTGTAGGAGTGAGGAAGAGCCAGTTGTGAGTGTGGGGGAAGTTCGTGAGGCAGTAGGTAAAATGAAAGGGGGTAAGGCAGCCGGGATTGATGGGATAAAGATAGAAATGTTAAAAGCAGGTGGGGATATAGTTTTGGAGTGGTTGGTGCAGTTATTTAATAAATGTATGGAAGAGGGTAAGGTACCTAGGGATTGGCAGAGAGCATGCATAGTTCCTTTGTATAAAGGCAAAGGGGACAAAAGAGAGTGCAAAAATTATAGGGGGATAAGTCTGTTGAGTATACCTGGTAAAGTGTACGGTAGAGTTATTATTGAAAGAATTAAAAGTAAGACGGAGAATAGGATAGCAGATGAACAAGAAGGCTTTAGGAAAGGTAGGGGGTGTGTGGACCAGGTGTTTACAGTGAAACATATAAGTGAACAGTATTTAGATAAGGCTAAAGAGGTCTTTGTGGCATTTATGGATTTGGAAAAGGCATATGACAGGGTGGATAGGGGGGCAAAGTGGCAGATATTGCAGGTGTATGGTGTAGGAGGTAGGTTACTGAAAGCAGTGAAGAGTTTTTACGAGGATAGTGAGGCTCAAGTTAGAGTACATAGGAAAGAGGGAAATTATTTCCCAGTAAAAGTAGGCCTTAGACAGGGATGTGTGATGTCGCCGTGGTTGTTTAATATATTTATAGATGGGGTTGTAAGAGAAGTAAAAGCGAGGGTCTTGACAAGAGGCGTGGAGTTAAAAGATAAAGAATCACACATAAAGTGGGAGTTGTCACAGTTGCTCTTTGCTGATGACACTGCGCTCTTGGGAGATTCTGAAGAGAAGTTGCAGAGATTGGTGGATGAATTTGGTAGGGTGTGCAAAAGAAGAAAATTAAAAGTGAATACAGGAAAGAGTAAGGTTATGAGGATAACAAAAATATTAGGTGATGAAAGATTGGATATCAGATTGGAAGGAGAGAGTATGGAGGAAGTGAACGTATTCAGATATTTGGGAGTGGACGTGTCAACGGATGGGTCTATGAAGGATGAGGTGAATCATAGAATTGATGAGGGGAAAAGGGTGAGTGGTGCACTTAGGAGTCTGTGGAGACAAAGAACTTTGTCCTTGGAGGCAAAGAGGGGAATGTATGAGAGTATAGTTTTACCAACATTCTTATATGGGTGTGAAGCATGGGTGATGAATGTTGCAGCGAGGAGAAGGCTGGAGGCAGTGGAGATGTCATGTCTGAGGGCAATGTGTGGTGTGAATATAATGCAGAGAATTCGTAGTTTGGAAGTTAGGAGGAGGTGCGGGATTACCAAAACTGTTGTCCAGAGGGCTGAGGAAGGGTTGTTGAGGTGGTTCGGACATGTAGAGAGAATGGAGCGAAACAGAATGACTTCAAGAGTGTATCAGTCTGTAGTGGAAAGAAGGCGGGGTAGGGGTCGGCCTAGGAAAGGTTGGAGGGAGGGGGTAAAGGAGGTTTTGTGTGCGAGGGGCTTGGACTTCCAGCAGGCGTGCGTGAGCGTGTTTGATAGCAGTGAATGGAGACGAATGGTTTTTAATACTTGACGTGCTGTTGGAGTGTGAGCAAAGTAACATTTATGAAGGGGTTCAGGGAAACCGGCAGGCCGGACTTGAGTCCTGGAGATGGGAAGTACAGTGCCTGCACTCTGAAGGAGGGGTGTTAATGTTGCAGTTTAAAAACTGTAGTGTAAAGCACCCTTCTGGCAAGACAGTGATGGAGTGAATGATGGTGAAAGTTTTTCTTTTTCGGGCCACCCTGCCTTGGTGGGAATCGGCCAGTGTGATAATAAATAAATATATATATATATATATATATATATATATATATATATATATATATATATATATATATATATATATATATATATAATGTCGTGCCGAATATGTAAAACTGGCCAATTAGCAAGAACTCATTTAAAATTAAGTCCTCTCTGAAATTTTCTCTTATACATTTAAAGATATATTTTTTTCATTTATGTTAATGTAAAAATTTTTAATTTTGCATGAAAAAATCTTAGAAAACTTACCTAACCTTATTATAACAAGAGCAATTTATTTTAGCCTAACTCAACTAAATATATTTTAGATTTGTTTACAATAATTTAATACTAAACAAACACAGTGAAATATATTTTTTTCGTTGGATTCAGAATGATTTTGGCGAAATTATTGCATACACAAATTTTCACTTGTCCTATATGGCAAGATGAACGTTGCTATTTAAGCCAAGATCGCAAGTTCTGCCTATTCGGCACGACATATATATAAATATATATATATATATATATATATATATATATATATATATATATATATATATATGTCGTGCCGAATAGGCAGAACTTGCGATGTTGGCTTAAATAGCAATGTTCATCTTGCCATATAGGACAAGTGAAAATTTGTGTATGCAATAATTTCGCCAAAATCATTCTGAACCTAACGAAAAAAATATATTTCGCTGTGTTTGTTTAGTATTAAATTATTGTAAACAAATCTAAAATATATTTAGTTGGGTTAGGCTAAAATAAATTGTACTTGTTATAATAAGGTTAGGTAAGTTTTCTAAGTTCCTTTTGGTGCAAAATTATAAATTTTTACATTAACATTAGTGAAAAAAATATATCTTTAAACACATAAGAGAAAATTTTAGAAAGGACTTTATTTTAAATGAGTTCTTGCTAATTGACCAGTTTTACATATTCGGCACGACATATATATATATATATATATATATATATATATATATATATATATATATATATATATATATATATATATATATATAATCCTCGAGTCCTCATTGAGCCGTGAAACATTTGTTTGTATACTCATTGGAGTGTGTGTGTGTGTACTCACCTAGTTGAGGTTGCGGGGGTCGAGTCCGAGCTCCTGGTGTGTGTGTGTGTGTGTGTGTGTGTGTGTGTGTGTGTGTGTGTGTGTGTGTGTGTGTGTGTGTGTGTGTGTGTATTATATCATACATGTGCATACAGTTGCACGTATATGCACACACATGCAAAGACACAGACATAGATGCAAATACACTTAAAGATACAGACAGACAGACACACACACACACACACACACACACACACACACACACACACACACACACACAGGTTAAGGGAAATCGACCTGACGACACTAGAGGACAGGAGAGATAAAGGGTACATTATAACAACATATAAAATACTGAGAGGAATTGACAAGGTGGACAAAGACAGGATGTTCAAGAGATGGGACACAGCAACAAGGGGTCAGTTGGAAGTTGGAGACACAGATGAATCACAGGGATGTTAGGACGTATTTCTTCAGTCATAGAGTAGTCAGGAAGTGGAATAGTTTGGGAAGCGATGTAGTGGAGGCAGGATCCATACATAGCTTTAAGCAGAGGTATGATAAAGCTCATGGTTCAGGGAGAGTGACCCAGTAGCGACCAGTGAAGAGGCAGGGCAAGGAGCTATGAATCGACCCCTACAACCACAACCAGGTGAGTACAAGGATAATACTAGAGAGCAGCATAGCAAGAGCAAACCAGCGTAAGCTGAACTAGAGCATCACAAAAGATGAAGGAATGGGGACCTCTAAGCTAACAAAGAGACAACGAAAACAATTGTGAACAATATTGTCTCCCACTGAGTACTAACAGAGGAAGCTACACAGGGACTGCTAGAAACACTAGCTAGAATCTGCAAAGCGTAGAAAAAACTACTTTCTGGAGCGCTAGAAAACAACAATTATCAAATTAGGTCCAAATGGTGTACTGTTTACTGTTGCGAAGTAAACACACATGTTGCGAAACAAACTCCATATAGAACAATGTTATGCTTTATGAAGAGTTAAATCAAATTATACCCCGATAAAACTCAATGTTTGATAAAGTTCTGTGATTTATAACGCTCTACGTTTCATAAAGGTGAACGTTTGATAAATTGGAAAAGCATTTAACTGCTGGCTGGTGTCACTGCCGTTCATGCTATCCAAGATAACGGAGAAAATAATACGTGTGTAGTTGACCATTTGTAGCGTACGTACTGCGTCATCAGTGACCAAATGCGGCGATTTACAGAAGGTAAATCCTTTCTCTCGGAGTAAAAAAAGAAAGGTTTGGGTAGACTGCATCTTCTTGATATATAAAATACATGTGACAATATACCGAAGGAGAGACTAATCCACCCGCTGGAATATACCGAAGGAGAGACTAATCCACCCGCTGGAATATACCGAAGGAGAGACTAATCCACCCGCTGGAATATACCGAAGGAGAGACTAATCCACCCGCTGGAATATACCGAAGGAGAGACTAATCCACCCGCTGGAATATACCGAAGGACAGACTAATCCACCCGCTGCAATATACCGAAGGAGAGACTAATCTGACTCACGAAATCGTAATGACACGATTGCAAATTCGACAGTCTGGAGTTTTGAGACTCTCTGACCGCGGGTTCAATCCCGCCCGTGGTATGGAGAGACTAATCCACCCGCTGGAATATACCGAACGAGAGACTAATCCACCCGCTGGAATATAACGAACGAGAGACTAATCCACCCGCTGGAATATACCGAAGGAGAGACCAATCTACCCGCTGGAAGAGCAAAGACAGATGAAAAAAGGCACCTGGATGGTTCAAAGAATGAGTAAGAGCGAAGAAAAAGAGAATGATGGTTCAGAAACAGGTACTGGGAAAGACGAGGATGACGAGCGGTCTCTCATGAGTCCTGATACGTCCAAGTACAATGAGTAACGAAAGGCAGTGGTCTTCTGAGATAACGAGAGAATGCTTCTACCTTTTGTCTTCTCAGCTAACGTTTCTTAGTGAAAGATAATTTTTTTTTGGGGGGGGAAGGGGGGCAGTTTTTGTCCCAATTTGCCCTTTTGTAGTGAGGAAACTGGGATATTTATTTCATGTGATAACGTGTGAATGCCTCTTTCGACTTCCTTCAAATCTCCACTGCTATTTAACTGCATCAGAAAATTAAGCTTCACTCTGCACTATTCCTATCGCGTACATTGAAGTACAAAGAGCTGGGGGTAATGCAGTATTGCATACCTTTCTAGTATCGCGAGGCAACTGAAATACAACATTTACTCTGTGGGGTGGCAAGTATGCTGAACGATTCTGAGGTAAATAGGATGAGGGCATACTTTGTACACAGATTTGAGTGGAAAGTATGACAGGGCTAGTGAGGCAAGAAATTTAGTGAGACCATTTGCAAGCAATTGCGGAACAAGGACCAGGAGCTGAGATTTGAGCCCAGTGATCACAAGGAGAGTATATGCATATTCACACACGTGCACACAAAGCCTGCAGCTGGGCCTTGACCCATGCAATCACGAGTAGGTGAGCACACACACACACACACACACACACACACACACACACACACACATGAAAAACATTATTATTGGTATTATCTGCTCTTGTTACAGCTAAAAGCAAATTTATGTCCTCTGTACTGCACTCATTTAAATATAATAAAGAGAAAAGATAGAAAGCATAGATCATTAGGTTAAGCTTTTAGGAGAATTTATCGCATTTGAATACTTAGAAATTTCTTTAAGAAAGCATAATGAGCACTAATGAAAAAAAAACGAGAAAAATAAAGCAAAATGAATAAAAAAAAAAAATTTCCGGAAAAATCAATATTTTATCCAATCGTTTCATGCCTCCTGTGGGTTTAGCACTTCGCAATGAAATATATATATATATATATTCTTGTAATCATGCAGCAGCCTGAGTGAACGTCTGACGATCAGAAGGAGTTTGCGGAAATCAGTCCCTCAGCCTTGATAAATCCATCAAACTTGGTAAGAGTTTTTCTCTGTATTAGACTGAGAAAGCCACTTTTTGAAGGAACGTTTCCACAATTAAGATAGCCAAGTGTTTTGCACAAGTGTCTTAATTTGCCCTCCTGTGGGTTCTTTGACCCATTTATCAACATTATTATTATAGTTATTTATTTGAGAGAAGGACTTAAGAGACATGTTATTTCCCCTGTCTTCTAATAATGTCATTTTTCCCCTATAATCTATCTTGTCCATAATTACAATCACATTTTGTCTGCTTTCGCAAAGTGAAGTCTACGATCTTTTCTTAATTCAAATCTTTGAGCACAATTATGTTAGAGGTTTGAGCTATGCTGAGACTTCTATAACACCTCTGTATGAGCTCTGTTCAGACCTCTGTAACACAACCGTCCTCAAAGATTTATTAGGTTATACCACGAATTAAGGAAAATCAGACAAGGCAAATGTGACAATAATAATGGACAAGGTAGATTATAGTGGAAAAATAAACATGATATTAGGAAACAGGGAAACTCACTCGCATCTTAACCAGGTCTGATCTAAGGGGCTCTCAAAGTCCTTAGAAATAGAGCCCTTTATTGCCATCCAGGCCCTTCCTTTTCAATAGGAAGGGAATATATATGAAATTTCTTGAATACTTTGAGAATGATTGTCCTACAACAGAAAAAAAATTTAATATGATAATACAAGTATTCCGTAATGCAGGCAGCTGGCACGAACAACTTGACCGATCAGGCAATCAGCAAGCAGACCTAGCCAGTATGAAATTTCTCTAGCACATCTAGTCAAAAGTAAATTATCTCCATCTTGGTCCATGGCCAAATACATCTCCTGGGTAGCTTTATCGTAGCCTTGCCATGCGTTCGAGTCCCAATCACTTTTTTATATATAAGTTGATAAAAGATTTTCCACCTCATTTTCAAATCAAAGAAAGATCACACAGTTGAATCCATGACATATCGGGATTTTTTCGGTGTTTAGAGGAAAGTTCAGAAAATTGAAAAGTATTTGCCTTTCTCGAAATTGGTAAAAAAAAAAAATAATAATCGAATCACTCACTTTCCGGAAAACATTATGTTTATGAGAAACAAAAGAAGGAGATACTGAATAATATAAACATTTTACAAATCAGGTTATCAGCCGAAGTTAACTTTGGTAAAATCTGCTCAAACTTAGCTAAGCAAGCTGAAATTTCTTACTAATTCTCAGACCTGCTGTACGTGGCAACTTTCACACCTGCCGACCTTGACGGCTACGAAACCTGTTGTCGGTGGCAGCACCCACACCTGCCGTCCGTGGCAGTCTCCATAG
>NC_091351.1:3897500-3970000 GCF_038502225.1 Cherax quadricarinatus
TTGCTATAGCATTTCTCTGTTCACACACACACACACACACACAAACACACATAATTTAACTCTAACTTGACGTTACTGCAAGGACCAGGCTTTGGAGAGAAATAGGGTAACATCTCTTAGATTGTAAAATAAATGCAGGAGAAAGAAAGAGAGAGAGAGAGAGAGAGAGTGAGAGAGAGAGAGGGAGAGAGAGGAGGGGGAGGGGACCAGATTCTGCAACACAGAGCCTTACCAGCAACAAAAGAGCAATATAAAAATTTTCTTCCGTGGTAAAACAGGAAAATATCCTTTATAGTGTGGAGCATCAGCGTATTGGCAGGGCTGTAAGAGGTATAAGCCAGGTTTACTGTACACCCATTTCCCTCTTTTATCATCCCTTAACATGTGCGTGTGTGTGTGTGTGTGTGTGTGTGTGTGTGTGTGTGTGTGTGTGTGTGTGTGTGTGTGTGTGTGTGTGTGTGTGTGTGCGTGTGTTTACTCACCTATTTATACTCACCTACTCGTGGTTGCAGGTGTCGAGGCTCCTGGCACTGCCTTGTAACTTCTACTTGCCGGATTTACTTCCCTTCTAGTCGCTTGAGCCTTGTCATACCTATTCTTAAACCCCCTCCAGTACTGCGTTGTCCTAGTCATTGTACTTCCTGCCCAATCTTCCTCTCATCCCTGTGACTCATCTGGCCCTCGTGCACCTTCACTCCTCCTCGTTAACATTCTATTTCTATCCCTGAGTATTTCGTACGTTAATATAATGTCTTCTCTGGTTCTTTTATCCTCTGAAGTCGCCCTGTTCAATTATTTCACCCTTTCTTCATAGCTCATACGGCTCAGCTCTGGGTTAGTCTCGGTCTCAGACCGAGCCGTGGGGGCGTTGACCCCCGAAACCCTCACCAGGTATCTCCAGGTAAACCTCTGCACTTTCTTCAGGTTATTAAAATGTTTTAACAACCGTGGGTTCCATGCTGGTGCAGCGTATTAAGGGCCTGAGAAAAAATATTTGTTGAGATTCTTGATGGTAATTCCTAGATTTACCAAACGAGCATTTGCTGCAGAGGTTATACTGTTTGTTTGTGCCTCCGGCGATATTGCTCAGTACTATATTTACCTGTTAAATCTTTCTCAATGAGTAAGGTTCTCAGCTTGTGTTCTCCCAATCTATACAGAGTTACTGGTTTTATTGCTCCTTCCCCAGTTTTCACAATCTTTCATTTGCTTGGCTGGTCTCCTCTTCTTAAAATAAGCATTTTGAGTAAGAATTTATGTTAAAAGTAATCTTGTATGAAGTTGTAATAGCGATTTACGTGTAAATTAATCGAGTATCAACATGTTTAGGATGAGGTGGTGTGGAAGAAAGCTGTTGGAGCATGTTTGAGATTTTGAGAGTTCGAGAGGGTGTGGTTGTGGGTGTGGCCGCTTTTAGCTTGTTTAAATTTCTACTCATGTGTCAGTTTGCTACTTAATAGTTATGAGGAAGTGAGGGAGTTTAGTTGATACTCGTTCTTCATAAATATGTTAATAAAAACTCCCAATTTGAAATTATGCAAATCTGTGACATGAGTTTCACGTAAAGAAGGAAGTTTTCATGAGGGGAATTTTAAGTAGTTCTTATTAATATATATATATATATATGCGCAATAATCGCGAACAAGACTTAAGAAATCGTAATGACACGATTGCAAATAAACCATACCCCCGGCCGGGATTGAACCCGCGGTCATAGAGTCTCAAAACTCCAGCCCGTCGCGTTAGCCACTAGACCAGCTAGCCACAATAAGATTCATCCAACTAGGTATATTTCTACACCATAGGAAAGTTAGCACAGGCATTTGTGGTCACAGAGGTGCCTGTGCTAACTTTCCTATGGTGTAGAAATATACCTAGTTGGATGAATCTTATTGTGGCTAGCTGGTCTAGTGGCTAACGCGACGGGCTGGAGTTTTGAGACTCTATGACCGCGGGTTCAATCCCGGCCGGGGGTATGGTTTATCGCGAACAAGCGATACAAGATGCAAAAGAACCACGGGGCACAGGGGGGGGAAAGTTGAATGGTAGCTCTAGGTCTTTCGTGTTGCAATCAACACATCTTTAGGAGCTCGTAATGCTGTAGAAAAGAGGAGGAAGTCCAAGCAAATTCATTCACCGGAGCGTATTTTGTTCGAATGATTCGAGCAAAATACGTTCCCCTAAATGAATTTGGACTTCCTCCTCTTTTCTGCAACATTTCAACCCCCTACATTTTTACAGTTATCATTATAATAAAACTAAAAGAGATGTCATGATAGGATTCTTGTTCTTTCCCAGTTTATAGTGGAAATCGAATCAACAATACCTCGAAAAGAACTTTGAATATATTGCTCAGGCTTTTAAACTATTGCACTTCATTTTTTTCCTTCACAACATGCAGCACTTATTCTCAGCAAAAACAACATCGACACAACAAAGGCAACACAAACCAAATATATTATTCTACCTGTCAGGAACGTAGCATCCAACGTATCCCTGACAGTGAGAGGCAATCAGTAAAATACCTGGAGATTTGTTGACTTCTGTTAGAGATTTAGTGAAAAAAAAAGAACAGTTACCAACCAGTGCAGTAGTTTATAGCATCCTTTGTGGGATGGGTAACAAGATGTTTGTGAATGAAAAGCTAAGAAATCTGGAACGTAAACATGCAAACCCAACAATGATTGAACTGTGATGACCAGGACTATGACTGTGTCCAATACAGGAGCATACGGACCAACCTCATGAAATATGGAGAAACCAAGAAAGTTCGACGAAATGACTTGCACTGTCGTAAGTATTTCGAGGTGGCTATGATGACAATAACCAGCACCAAACACACAGCATTCTGGTAGTTACAGCATTTCGACAATCTTGGTAACCGATTACTACCCATCCTGGATACGGCAATTAGATGATATCTGCTGTCTTCATTAAACTTGGGTCAGTAGCTTACTGCAAGTCACCTATTTTCTTAAGTTTTTATGGTAAGTTTTATATATATAACATCCCGCTTTTCGCTGATTTGCGCTCCCGTTGCAGACCTCTTTTAATATAAACACTGCTTGTTTTACCTGTCTGCATTAGAACTAAGGAAGCCACTAGTGGCGCAACACTTAATTTATTGAATTATGCATTAGTGTCAGTGTCTGTATACTGGTGGCATCACCATACTTTCTTCTCCAGACACAATCGTTACATGTATTTGGTAATGTCCTGGAGTTTTAGTGTTGACCAGTTTCTCGTGATTTCTTGAGAAGCAATTAACTGTTTTATTGGGGGAAGAGAAGGTCACGTCTGTGAAGCCTTTATTGTTTTTCTCAGAGTGGAAAGGAATTATTAATTTACCAGTTGGCATATTTTTCACGTATTCTGATTGACTTTCGAAGTAGTTTTTGCTAGTGTAAGTCCCGCTTGGACATACCACTCTCTATTTCCAGATATTATCCCCGATAATAGCTTTTTTTCGGATGTAGAAGAGAAGGGCTTTGGATTCTTAATGCTTTTAAGAAAAGATTAGAGACTGTGCTCTACATGATTTTAAATGAATTGTTACTAAAGTAGTGTAAATAGCTTTTATTGGTCTAAATAACTGAAATATACTTTACATAAGAACATAAGAACATGAGAAAGGAGGAACACTGCAGCAGGCCTGTTGGCCCATACTAGGCAGGTCCTTTACAATTCATCCCACTGTTTAATGAGTAAAGTAAAATATATCAGAAGGGGAGATGGCAAAATATGTCATTTTTGTATAAATATTTTTTTTTATTCTCATTGAACGTGTCATTTTTTTTAAAATTCTGAAAATATATTGATAATCTCGAAAAAAAAAATGTTTTGCAAGGAAAAATATTGTTTTTGAGTTACCAAGTGAAGTTCACACCACCCCCTTTACTTCCCGTTTTAATTTTAAGTTCTCCTTACTTCCCCTATTTCTTATTCCTAATATATTTCTCTCAATCTATAAATATCTTCTACCCCCCCCCCCTCCCTCTCTCCCAACTTTCTTACCTTCTTAGTTACGTATCTTAAAATATTTAGAAGTTAATAACTTCCTTTCTTATCCCATAACTTTTCTTCTCTCTACAGTTTCTCCTTCCCTAACTTACACTATAACTGGAAAGTAAAAGGACACAAGTGCAACTAATGTGACATTTTATTGTGGCAACGTTTCGCTCTCCAGGAGCTTTATCAAGCAAATACAAACAGCATATCGACTTGACGAAGCTCCTGGAGAGCGAAACGTTGCCACAATAAAATGTCACATTAGTTGTACTTGTGTCCCTTTACTTTACATATTGTCGGTAATTCTACCAACATTATTACAATATTACAAATATTATAAGTAAAAGACCCACACATTGATTACTCTACCTGCAGGTCTATTGGCTTTAAGGAATCTAATAAAGTAAGTGGAAATATACATTACTTTCCCCTTTTATAAAATACACTTTATTTTAAGCTGTCTTCAAGGAGAGGAGGGGTTCCTTGATGCTGGTAAAGGGCTCTTGATTCGAGATATTGGAGCTATCCTCCCTTTTACTAAACGTTATGGAGTTAACGGGCTTAGCACGTAATTGAGATTATGATAATAACAATAATACGTTAATATTAATGATGATGATACATTAATAATAATAATGATACATTAATAATACAACAGTAATAATAATAATAATAATAATAATAATAATAATAATGATAATAATAATAATAATAATAATAATGATAATAATAATAATAATGATAATAATAATAATAATAATAATAATAATAATGATAATAATAATAATAATGATAATAATAATAATAATAATAATAATAATAATAATGATAATAATAATAATAATGATAATAATAATAATAATAATAATAATAATAATAATAATAATAATAATAATAATACAATAAAAATTATTATTATTATTATTATTATTATTATTATTATTATTATTATTTTGATAAGACAGCGCTTGTTTTCCTCGAGTAGTCCATGAATGTGTGGATCACTCAGTACAGAGAAAGACGGAACTCGATCCTCCGTCCGCAAATCACAGTCTGGCCAGTCAGGTTGAGTCCAACAGTATCGTTGAGCATTCAGTATTTCCCTGGAGAGAGAGCTATGCTCGTGATGCTGCGGTGTCTACTTAATATGCTGATATTATCAGCATATATGCGTGCATTTTGATAATACGAAAATGTTTAGAAAATGTATGTAAATTTATGAAAAAATGTATTTTTGTCTACCAACCGAGGTGAGGGATGAATTATTGATTGTGTGTGTGTGTGTTTGTGTGTGTGTGTGTGTGTGTGTGTGTGTGTGTGTGTGTGTGTGTGTGTGTGTGTGTGTACTTGTGTGTGTACTTGTGTACTCACCTACCTATCTGTATGTGTACTCACCTATATGTGGTTGCAGGGATCGAGTCATAGCTCCTGATCCCGTCTCTTCGCTAGTCGCTACTAGGCCCACTTTTGAGCTCCATACATGTGTGTGTGTGTGTGTGTGTGTGTGTGTGTGTGTGTGTGTGTGTGTGTGTGCGTGTGTGTGTGTACATGTATGTTTGTTTGCAATCCAGATGCTATGCATTTTTCCACAAATCCAAAAATTTTCACTGGTCTGTTTATGCTGACCTTAGAAGTCAATTTATGTTAACCTTTAAGGTCAATTTATGTTGATGTTGGAAGTCATGTTACATTGATCTAAGCGGTCAATTGATATTACCTTAAAGATCAATTGATATTGACCTTAAAGATCATTTAAGGTAACTTCAAAAATCTCCTTATAGCAACTTTTAAAAGTTAATTAACATTGATCATAAAGATTAAATTTCTTTTCTCTTCCGTCTAATTAAGTTCAACTTTCTCTCTTCGAGAAAAATACAGTCTCATGATCTAAGAAATGGGAGTCGCTCTCCCGTTCCTCGTATCAAACATGAGTGTGTCTCTCATTTCCAAGGCTCTGTAAGAGCCCTACGGGTTTAGCTCTTTCCTAAAAATATAAAAATTATAGTAAAATATAGTAATTATAACAAAATATAATAATAATAATAATAATAATAATAATAATAATAAAAAGAATCTTAATTAAAGTTAATTACTTTCACTTGCTTCTTTTTAAGTAATTATTTTCTCTTATTACTCTTTTTCTTTCCGTCACTTTTATATTCATGGGGAAACGATAAACCCAAACGGGTATTACAGCGCCTGAGGAATGGAAAGTGTGGGGAGTAATCAGGTTTTAATCCGAGGAAAAGGAAAATAGGTACAAATCGTTTTGGGGTCGAGAGACCTTCACACCAACCTCAAGACAACATCCCCCTGGTTACTCTTGTTACTGTCTCCATGTGGGTTTAGCGCTCTTAGTCACAAGTGTTTATTACACTTTGAGATTTCAACTCCTGTGTCAATAATATATGTTTTTTTTTTACATTCACGGAGAGCGCTAAACCTGTAACGGTCATACAGTATCTGGGGAATGGGAGGTAATTAGGGTTGATTCATGGAAGGGAAAGACAGCTACAATTCCTTGGATCAAAACCCCTTCACTAGCATAAAGACCAACCCTTTGAAGGGTCAACACTTGTGTTGCATTTACTCGTTTCTATATTTGATCTAGTGATGTTGTCCGTCTGCATTGTTAAACATTAAAATTGTCTGTTTTCAGTGTTAATAGTCAGTAAATTTCTTATTTATAAGTGTATTTACATTAATTACTTTTGCAACGGGTAAACCACTCACATAGTGTATCAGTCACTGTCATAATATGCAATAAGGGAAAAATCTAAATTTTACGGCTTGGAGCGGCAAGCCAGTGAAAGACCTCGGTCATGTAACCAAAACCTCCAGCTAGCAGGTCATCACATGACTTAGATCTGCGTCAAGGAAATTTTGACTTGTTTCCTGACGAATAAGACATCACCGCAATATGGTAATAACAGTTACCGGAGATCGTACGGAGCTCCTCCGTACTCGCTGACTGGCTGGTGTTGCTCTCAGCTCGCTGAGATATCGGAACGTACGCAGCTCCTCCGTACTCGCTGACTGGCTGGTGTTGCTCTCAGCTCGCTGAGATATCGGAACGTACGCAGCTCCTCCGTACTCGCTGACTGGCTGGTGTTGCTCTCAGCTCGCTGAGATATCGGAACGTACGCAGCTCCTCCGTACTCGCTGACTGGCTGGTATTGCTCTCAGCTCACTGAGATATCGGATCTCGGTGAAGAAAACTCTTACATTCTCCATACTTTTTATTATTTCTGATCTCTCAGTTTTTTGCGCATAGCTCCTTATTTTTTTTTCACAAATTAAACTCCCTGGAGTAGTTCATACCAAAGAAAAGTTATTTTTAACCATTTCACTTCTAGATAAACAATGTTAGTTTTGTTTGTCAACCTTCCTCGTAAACGCAAATTTCACCCACACTTTTTACACTTTATTATTATTAAACTTCACGGTCTTGCCTTTTGTTCTTTTTTTTCCAGAATACTTTGCCAACACCACCATAGTAGTACACCCATGAACACGTTCTTACCAGTAAATCTTACAAAAACCCCAGAAATTTTGAACTTGTTCACTGTGACCGCGGTGTATATGTGTGTGTGTGTGTGGGTGAGTGGGTGTGGGTGTGTGTGTGTGGGTGTGGATGGGTGTGTACTCACCTATTTGTACTCACTCGTTGTTGCAGGGGTCGAATCAAAGCTCCTAGCCCTCTTCGCTGGTGGCTGCTAGGTCCACTCTTTTCCTGTATATGTGGGTGGGTCAGCTCATGCCGTGTTCGCATGCCAGTGTGTTCACAGCGGACTTACAATAATGGCTTTAAAATTCGTGATGTGGGCCAGGGGTAGCAGAGAGGTATACTGTGTGTTCTACTGAATACTGAAGGAATGAGAGGTGGATCAGTGGGAAGTCAGAATATAGGTACATTTGCTTAGTTTGTAAGTGCTGTACTCCCTGTGTTACATGTACTGTACTCCATGTGTTATATGTGCATTACTCCTTGTATTATGGATCGAAGTATTCTTTCCTTACAGCCTTATTGACCCTCGTATAGTGGATAAATAAATATGTAGTTTATTCAGGAACTGGTATACATAAACACTGTTACAAAACTATTATATAGAGCAGCATATGTTTAGATTATCTACGATAACCCAAAAAAGTCAGATAGTCATCCCTCACTCATCATAAATGTACAACCACAGTGAGAGAATTATTCATGCGATGTATAAAAAAATCATAATTTAAAAACGTGTGTGAGACTACTCGCTCCCTGACCATAGTCACCATGGTCAGGGAGATACCATTGAGATACCAGCTCTCCTCCTGCTGAGAGGAGAGCTGGTATCTCAGTGAACCTACTCCTACTACTCACCACCTGGCATGTTTTCTGAAAGTTTTCTCTCTGTCTTCTGCAAGAATTATATATGAGAAGGTCTAAGCCCGCGTTAAGTATTCAGCGCAAGGAATGGTAGAGGCTCGATCCTCCGTCCGCTATCAGAGAGACAGACAATTTTTACTTGTACTCACAGATAATAATAATAATAAACAAAAATAATGAGGTAGAGTTTATGTGCTGCCTATCTCCTCACCCCTTTACTGATCCATCTGCTGACATCTGCTGGGGGCTCTGGTGGCCTGGTGGTTAACGCTCTCGCTTCACACGGTGAGGGCCTGGGTTCGATTCCCAGCCAGAGTAGAAACATTGGACGTGTTTCTTTCCACCTGTTGTCTATGTTCCCCATCAGTAAAATGGGTACCTGGGTGTTAGTCGACTGGTGTGGGTCGCATCCTGGGACACTGACCTAAGGAGGCCTGGTCACAGACCGGGCCGCGGGGGCGTTGACCCCCGGAACTCTCTCCAGATAAACTCCAGAAATACCTATCACCTCTTCACCTGATCTACTTCCTGACTTTCTCTTCACCTAACCTGTCCTTTGACTTTGCCCCTATTTTTCACCGATTTGTGACTTGATAATGGTCTCACTCTGGGGGGAAAAGTGTGGGCTGCGCATATACCTTCCTGACACTCATCTTCATCTCTGTCCCACTTCTGGTCTTCCCACATCTGTTTCTCTGCATAAAAGCCGCTCTGCATTTATAACTGTCTGGTTTTAATCTCCTAATATATTACAGGATTCACTCACACACATACACACACACACACAGAAGAATACAGGTACGAGGCCGGTTTAAAGCTCTTGGAGCAGGTAGTGTGTGGACATAGTAGCGATTACCTATAAGGCGGGGCCAAGAGCTGTGACTCGACCCCCTGCAACACACACACACATGGGTGACACTCCACCAAACTATGTATCAAGATAAAAATATGTTAGAATTTGTTCAACAAAGAGTGACCTATGGACATAAAGATGTCTCTAACGACAGCTGTCACAAAAGTGCTGTTACAATAGTGCTTCATAATCCGGAGTTACAAATCTACCTCAAGGCCTTGCCTCACAAATATACTTAGTGCTATAAGTTATAAATGTTCTTCCATGGCTTGGCGGTACAAAAGTACCCTCAGGCCATGCGTTAGAAAGGTACTGTCAAATGTACCCTGAAGCCAAAGGCACTAAGGTACTACAAAAGTCAGGCGATAGGAAACTACTCCAAGTAAGGCCTCACAATGGTAGTACTAAGGTTAGGCGTCACATATGTACCCTAAAGGCCAGGTTTCACAAATGCACCCTCCTAGATCATGCGCCACAAAAGTACCTCCAAAATCATGCGTCACGAAAGTACTTCCAAGGTCATGCGTCACAAGAGTACCTCCAAGGACAGAAGTCACAAACACGCTTCTCCGGTTTCGCTAAGTCAAGTTATAATTCAGACGAACTTTGAAGAAAGTTTTTGAAGCGGAGTGTAATTAGCAGGAAGTCTTTTGTGGATTCTTTCCTCGGTGAAAGGGCGAGATCCTGAGTGACTGCTTTAAGAAATATTAGAAGAACCTTCTGAGAAGGATGGGTTCAGAGAGAGTTTGAGAGTACGTCTCACCCTGTACATGCCAGTTGACACCCAGCATGTAAGCAGCCCTTGATCTGACAGAAAGTACCTAATCACTATTCACACACAAGCAAACAAGCAAGCAAGAAAGCGCACACACACACACACACACACACACACACACACACACACACACACACACACACACACACACACACACACACACATACACACACACACACATACACACACACACACACACACACACATATATATATATATATATATATATATATATATATATATATATATATATATATATATATATATATATATATATATATATATATATATATATATATGCATGCAAAACAACCACTCTGAAAGAATAGAGAAATTCCAAGCGCTTTCGTGACAACTCACATTATCATATATATATATATATATATATATATATATATATATATATATATATATATATATATATATATATATATATATATATATATATTAGATATATAGATATAGTGCCGTTTAAACCGAGTCATCAAGTTTGGTCTATTTGGCAATGGTGCACTTTGCCGAATAAGTCAAATGAATTTCTTTTTCATAAATCAGCGGAAATTGATCTGAGCATAACGAAAAAAAATATGTATCATAGATTTAATATAATATTAAATATATTTAAGTTGACCAATTATATATAGAACACAGTTTATCTAAAAAAAAAATGTGCTAGTTTTAAAGACATTAGGTGAAGATTCAAAGTTTGTTATGGTCCAAAAATAAAAGTCATTATATCATTGTCAATGAAGAAAGTAATCTATAATTCTGTAAGAGAATATTTAATTTTTTTTTTTTTTTTTTAAAGAGTTCGGCCTATTCGGCAAGTTCGGCTAAGTAGGTACGACATGGTTATTTAACTGTTATACTGTTATATTCATTATTAAATAAACTATATGTAGGTTAGTTATACTCTTGCACATATGCTCACAATATTTCCTCCCATTTTCCTTCCCTAAGTCAGAGTTACGACGTCGAGACAAACATAATCTTAAATCAGTCTTTCACTGTTGGTTCCAAGAGTGCAGCTTCCTGTTCTTGTTGAATTATTAAGATACATTGGGAAAATAAAAGAAGATCAACATTAAGCTTCCTTCAAGGTTTTTGGCAAGTGCAGTGGACCCCCGCTTAACGATCACCTCCCAATGCGACCAATTATGTAAGTGTATTTATGTAAGTGCGTTTGTACGTGTATGTTTGGGGGTCTCAAATGGACTAATCTACTTCACAATAATCCTTATGGGAGCAAATTCGGTAAGTACTGGCACCTGAACATACTTCTGGAATGAAAAAATATCGTTAACCGGGGATCCACGTATTATTATTTGGAGATAGTCAATAGTTTACACCCTTTTCAACCACAGGTTATTATATATTTTTTGATAATGTCTTTTGGATTAAAGTTATCATCAATAACATTTCCAAGATTAATGATAAATATATTCAGGAATCTTATTATAATACTGTTTTGGTTTATCTAGATTAACTATAATAACATAAATACTATCGTACCTTAAAAAAATTAGATCTCGTATTAAGTTGATTAGATTAGGCTGGTCTAAAAATTAAAGTATCACTGTGACAGTGCTTCAAGTAAGAACTAATAACCTTGGTTCATGTTGTTACTTAAAAAAGGAGTTGCAGCAGCTGTTGATTACTTCTCAAATCCATATACTGTTTCCCCATGGTTTTCAAAAGAAATATTTCATTCATTGCAACTTCTTGGGCCTAAATACTGAAAAATCGATGCTTCTTTCATTTAGACATTCAGTATAGAAAATGAGCATTTTAAACACTTAAGAATAAAATAATTACTTCTGTTGCTCTTAATTTTACTGACTTCGAAATTTTTTATTAAATTTACCCAACTAATGCTAGTCTTACTGGGTTGGGCATAGCCCTAGCATAGAGAAAAAAGAGTAAATACATTCTTACAGCATTTACTAGCAGGATTTTGACTAAACCAAACAGTAACCCATAATAAAAGCTTCAGTAGTTATCTAGGCTTGTAAAATTTTCTGATATTTATCAATATAGAGTGAAAACTGTGATAGACCAAACCCCTCTCATTCCATTGATTTGTTTAATTCATGATAAGCGCTAAACTCACGTGGGCCATTCAGCGCAAGGCGTGATGGAGGCTTGATCCTCCGTCTGTTGAGCGTCAGACAGACGCCTTTCTTATTTGTACTCGCCTAGATCTTAATTACAATTAACCAACAGGTAGTTCTTACCCATGAAAGAATATAATACGTTGAATAATTAATTGTTTGGTAAACACAGTGTCCTGACAGATGCTTTGTCGAAACTCGTGTTATTGCTGAAGTTCTTCCTTTTAGTGAAAAAAAAGTTGGAAAAGTACAAAGAGAAAATCCGATCTGTTACTAATTCAGTCTACTATGTGGAAATTTCATGAGCACCTCTCGTATACAGCAGACGTTTTCAAGTGAGTTTCTGATTGTCACATTTTTGCTTTGTGTTAATTTGAATTTCAAATATGGGAGATTAGTCCTTAAGTTTTTCGTGCTACATATGAATCATGTATTTCATATTTTGACTGCTTTCACGTTTTAATATTTCTGGAATTAAAACTACTAAAACTACAACCTCTCCCCAGGCTGTAGTTTTACTTGTCAAATTTGTTGAAGTTTATTGTGTATAATCCAGAATTTGCAGAAAAGTCTTCTTGTGAGAATCGATTAACTCTTTCATTAATTATTTTATGGATTTTACTGATAATATTGATTACTTCTTTGATTTACGTATATTCATAATTTCTTGATTTACGTAGACTTGGCGCCTTCTAATGCATAACATTAAGTTAAAAAAATCATACAAAATTTGCTGTACATCTTATTAATATTTCGTTTATTCTCAATCTAGCTTGCATGATGATGGTGTCTCGAAATATTGGAGCCAGGTGTTAGCAGTCCAGTTAATCGACTGTTATGTTCATATGTAAATGTATTGCGGGTAGGTAGGTTACGCTAGCGTACATGCGCGCGCACACTTTTCTGCCTCCCAGAGTTAAGAGTCAGGAGGTAGAGACATACAAATGCTGCTTAAGCCTCACATTATTCTCTAATAAACATCAGGCTTCTGTTAGTTCCAGTACAGTTTCATCTAGAGTTCAACTACCACGAGTGACAACTTGTGGTAGCCCCCCTTTTCCCTTCCCCACACACACAGCCTTAGAGTTGTCAGGAAGTGGATCAACCTGGAGAGTGAAGTAGGGGAGGCAGGATTATACATAGCTTTAAGAAGAGGTATGATTAGGCTCTTGGAACACGGAGAATGGACCTATTAACGACCTGCGAAGAGTCGGGGACAGGAGCTGTGAATCAGCCCCTACTACCACAAATAGGTGAGTACACTCACACACACACACATACACACACACACACACACACACACACACACACACACACACACACACACACACACACACACACACACACACACAGATGGGACACAGCAACAAGGGGACACAGTTGGAAGTTGAAGACACAGATGAATCACAGGGATGTTAGGAAGTATTCTTCAGCCACAGAGTAGTCAGGAAGTGGAATAGTTTGGGAAGCGATGTAGTGGAGGCAGGATCCATACATAGCTTTAAGCAGAGGTATGATAAAGCTCACGGTATGATAAAGCTCACCTAGTAGCGACCAGTGAAGAGGCGGGGCTAGGAGCTAGGGCCCGACCCCTGCAACCTCAACTAGGTGAGTACAACTAGGTGAGTACACACACACACACACACACACGCACACACACAAGCTCGCTCTAACACTAAACCTACTGAAAGGCAACACCTGGAAAGTTACCGACGTTCTCTGGCTGCAGGAAAAAAGCTTTTTAGGGACTGTAAACACGGTGAATCCCCGGAGTCTTGTTTTCCAGGAATTTTCAGTGGGTTTCCCGTCTTTCATCGCATCAGCTTTTGCACGAGGAAGAAGGAAGTCTAGATAAAAGCGAACACTAAAAGAGAAACACATAAACTGGCACACGTAGAATCAAGCAAAGAGACAGACAGGCAGACAGATGGATATCTAGATAGACAGACAATAATACTATAAGACAGACTGATAGAAAGACACACACACACACACGTTGTGTGTGTGTGTGTGTGAGAGAGAGAGAGAGAGAGAGAGAGAGAGAGAGAGAGAGAGAGAGGGAGGATATTCACTCGAATTAATATTTTAACAGCACATTTCGGATGAAAAAAGTGTTGCCACTTACACTTTCATGAGCTGAACAATATTAAAGTTAGCCGAGGTAAAATAAAAAATCCTGAATGTTTAGTGAGAAAATGACACAAAAGAGTAGACTCGTAGGTGAATGGGGAGACTAGACTTACTGATAAAATGTGGGACAAAGCTCATTGATGAGTAGGGTGACTGTGATTAACATGAGATCTGTTTTGAAAACTTTCCTGACTAGAATTTTCTCTTCATTTCCCGTTCGATCAAGTAATTGCGGTTTGAGGCCTGCTGGCCCACATAGCCATCACATCCTGGTTGATTTGGCACTGGAAGGAGTTGTTGACCAATTTCCTGCAATTAATCTTCTTGTATTAGGCTGAATAGCCGTAGAATACGGCTTTCCACTGGATCTTTTTACACTTCCATATTTCTCACTTCGATACGTTATTTGTAGTAAGTAAATCTAGGACAAAATCCTCAATTATGTTTCGCGTAAATATTTATAGGTAGCTCTCTCTTCTTCATTCCAGGGAGTACAGCTCAAGTACTTTTAGGTATTCCCTGTTGTTTTTGTTGATCGATTGGCTCTGAATAAGAAGTAAACGATCTCTGTATCACCGAGGGCTCTGATATCTTTCCTGCCCTGATCTAAGCTGTCAAAATTAAGCAATATTCTAAAATAGAGAACATGTGATTTAAATAGGTTCAAAATTGGTATTAATTCAATTGTTTTGAAAGGCCTCATTATTCACTCTGCCGCTTTTTCTGGCCCTCTTCATATTTATTTTACTGGACTCGCTAAATGTAAGGTCATCTGATATTATTATACCCCAATCTTTTATGTTATTTTTGTACTATGAGATGGTCCTTATCACGATCACAAGTACTCTCTAAGGTCTGTTGTACTTGACCGTGCATGATGCCAGTGCAAGCGCAGCCAAGAAAATGATGAATAAATTATCCACCAATGTTAGGTTTCTGATTATCCATATATTCCCACCGGCAAACTTGTATGCAATAGGTTTACCAAATGCCATAATGTGAATGGGATGAACAGAAAGAAAGCTTAAGCATAAGAACTCTCACGGTTAAAGGTATAGTTACCCACACAGTGGACAGACTTTAGCATTGAGTTAACCAGCTGAAGGATCGTGAGGTCTTAAATCTCAAGGACTGACTGTCCCTTACATGAAAAGTTTAACCTGTGGCTCCACCCCATCACACTGACTGCCAGATCTCCAGCTCAAAGTAGCAGTCACGAAGCATTCAAATGGAGCACTTCTACAAACAATGAACTACCGGACATTAATTTAAAGCTGGTTACTGAAGGCCTGCAGGAATGCAGTAAGGAGTGATGTACGTTGAAAGTAACATTGAACTTGGCGTACATCGAGGTCCTACTAAGTTTCGCACGATCCGGTGTTCCACTTAAAATGCTTCATCATTCTTTCGGTATCTGAGCAGGTGGAATTTATCAGTACCGAACATCACGTTAGTTTCTTTTGCCCGCTGGAAGACTTTGTTGATATCTACTTGTAAATTTTCCCTGTCTTTACCGAGTTACTTTCGTGCTTGTTTTCAAGTGTCCGTAGAGGATGGCAAGTGTTGTACCTGTGTCTGCTATGAGGATGAGAATCAGTAGAGACAATACCAAGAGCATTATTATTATTATTATTATTATTATTATTATTATTATTATTATTATTATTGCATCATAATTATTATTGTTAATTATTATTATTATACATATGGGAAAGTGCTGAACCGAAGGCTTCATACAGAGCTAAGCTAACAGAAGGCAATCAGGTTTCTTCCAAGGAAGAAAAAGATAGCTCTAATTCCTCGGATTCAGAGCCTCGTCCACAATTACTGCACACCATCTCTGAAGGAATGACTTAGAGAGTGAGAGGCAAATGCATCCCTTCACTCAGTCCATTTCAATGAACACCCCAGCTATCTCCCATACCCCCAGCTATCTATCGCACCACAGCTATATCTCACACCCTTGCTATCACACACCAGTGACGTATCTATGTACAAAGGTGCTGGTCGATGGACTTGGCCAGATAGGAAGGGATCAATGGGCTGCACGAGGTGGCATTGGGAGGTCAGTGTCAATAATCACGGGATGTCACTGCTCACATGGCTACTACAGCTGTTGTCAACTTCCTTGACGATCGTGTACTTGTGCCCAGCCTCTCGGGTGTCAAGTGTTTTGTTAATAGTGAGGGAAAGTAGCTGAAAAAAAAACACTCAGCTGATGTAGCAGAATTATGGTGGCGACTGAAGACTCAACCGGAATTAGACATGCTGTTCCTTACCTATCACAACAAACAAGGTAGACCGCAGCATTCTCACTAACGCAGATATATATATATATATATATATATATATATATATATATATATATATATATATATATATATATATATATATATGTCGTGCCGAATAGGCAGAACTTGCGATCTTGGCTTAAATAGCAACGTTCATCTTGCCATATAGGACAAGTGAAAATTTGTGTATGCAATAATTTCGCCAAAATCATTCTGAACCTAACGAGAAAAATATATTTGATTGTGTTTGTTTAGTATTAAATTATTGTAAACGTATTTAAAATATATTTAGTTGGGTTAGGGTAAAATAAATTGTTGTTGTTATAATATGGTTAGGTAAGTTTTCTAAGATTCTTTTGGTGAAAATTAAAATTTTTTGCATTAACATTAATGAAAAAAATATATCTTTAAACGTATAAGAGAAAATTCCAGAAAGGACTTAATTTTAAATGAGTTCTTGCTAATTGACCAGTTTTACATATTCGGCACGACATATATATATATATATATATATATATATATATATATATATATATATATATATATATATATATATATATATATATATATATATTATAATATTGACACCTTGGTGGCTCAGAGAATTAATTAGGAGCGTGGAAGTCTTAAAGCTTAATGCAGTATAATTAAAATGGACACTCAATGGAAAAAAAAACACATTTCTGCTTGAATATTAATTAAAGCAATTAACTTAAAGCGCCAAAAAAGTGTCCATCCTATTTTCATTTCAAAATTCGGACAGTTTTAGCCCCGTCAGAAGTCAACATGAAACATTATGTGTTGCATGTGGCCACACAAACATAAAACACAGGGTGAGTACTATGTATTTCGGACTCACACTGATGCCCTCTTCTACAAATTGAATAAGGCTGATGAGTGCTGCTGTTGTTGTTGTTGCTATTGTTGATGTTACTGTTTTTATTCTATATTTTTTGTTATTGTTGTCACTGCTGTTCTTCGTTTTGCTGTTGTTGTTGTTGCTCTTCGTTGTCTTTGTTATTATCGTTGTCCTTTGTTGATGTTGTAGTTGTTGTTGTTGGTGGTACTGGCTCGATCCTCCGTTCTCCAGTCAAGAGACAGACACGCTATCTGAAGACAGCTGAAGGTTGATTGAGTGTTACTCTGAGACGCAGTGTGCTTGTCTTCCGTTTTATTGCCCTAATGTTTGTCCCTATGTGCCATTAACGGTGTTTATTACACTTTCGGAGATTGCCATGTTGACATGTGACGAGGTTAAACTTAATGGTGTGTTTTCAGCTACACGTCCCTTGTTTTGACCTCTACAAGGAGGGGTCAAAATAACTGCATGATTTCCTTCATTGAGTCCCTCAATATGGAGTCTGGAGAGGCCAGATAAATGCATGATTTTTACCTTTCGCTCTCGATGTGACCTCTGTTGGGGGTCAAAGTGCATGATGTCATGCTTTCACTATTCAAGATGACCTTCGACGATGATCAGTCTAACTGATCCCCTGACTGGGATCAAACTAACTGCAAGATCACATCCTTTCACTCTCTGAGCTGACCTTTGACCAGGATCGGACTAAGGTGCATGATCTCAATCATTAGTCTCACCAAACGACCTTTGACGGGATCAAACAAGCTGCATAACATCAACCTCTCACCCCCAGAGGTGACCTTAGCGAGGTTCAAAAACTCCACGACCTCGTCCCTCATCTCTCAGGGAAACTCTATTCCCAGCCACGACTGCAAATACAGTAATATGTGACTGGAGATTTTATGTGTTCTGGGCAAGAGCAGCCCGAGTAATTTGATACGGGAGAGGAGGAAATGTTGTAAGCTTGCTCTCCCTGTTCATCCTTGCCGCCTTAATGTGCTGCACCCTGGAGGGTAATGTTTTCTTTCTTGCAAGACGCGATGGCTCACTGTCGGATGAACATTTTATCATATGCGTTGCTCTCCTCCGGTTAAGAGCATCAACCTTGTTTTCAAAGGTTTCCCTGGCGCTCCTCATTGCATCTCTGTCAGAGTCTTGAATGACACCAAGAAGAGAAATTATACATATGTAAATATGAACATTGTATTATGAAAGTCACTGTATAATACAAATATATTTTTTTCCATATTTTTCCCAATGATTTCCCCATTGCATTGATGAAGTCATAGCAGTGACTTTGTAAGGTATATGCGAACCTTTTCCCAGTTCTGAAAAGCATTTTTACAAGGCTTGTGAACGTTTGTTCTCTCTTTCTATCTCTCTCTCTCTCTCTCTCTCTCTCTCTCTCTCTCTCTCTCTCTCTCTCTAGGGCTTGACATGCTGTTGGAGTGGGAGCAAGGTAACATTTATGAAGGGATTCAGGGAAATCAGCAGGCCGGGCCTGAGTCCTGAAGGAGGGGTGTTAATGTTGCAGATTTATAAGTGCAGTGTAAGCGCGCCTCTGGCAAGACAGTGATGGAGTGAATGATGACATTTTTTCTTTTCTGGGCCACCCCCGCCTTGGTGGGAAACGGCCGATGTGTTAATAATAATAATAATAATATATATATATATATATATATATATATATATATATATATATATATATATATATATATAATCGAGATAGAAATACACATCGTTTAGTGTGTATACACTTGGGGAAGGACTGTCACTCCCGCAGTCATGTTTTACCTCGCTGCTGTCAGTGCTGGTAGCCAGTGTAACGTTACCTCATATATTCACTTGGCAACCATCTGATCTGTATACATGTAAGGTTAAATTTTACACTATTATGAAAGTGTAAATTGTAAAAGAAGAGGAACGTAAGACCGAACATTCTCATGCGCAAATATACGTACGTATCAGCATGAATATTTACGTTTGTACATGCAAACATACTTATGGGTATGCATTCGTTCATACGTACATAGATACGGGTATACACAAATTCATACATAGGTATGTGTGTGCATTCATACATACACAAATATACGCGCGCGCGCACACACACACACACACACACAGAGGAATTGACAAGGTGGACAAAGACTGGATGTTCCAGAGACTGGACACAGCAACAAGGGGACACAGTTGGAAGCTGAAGGCACAGATGAATCAAAGGGATGTTAGGAAGTATTTCTTCAGCCACAGAGTAGTCAGGAAGTGGAATAGTTTGGGAAGCGATGTAGTGGAGGCAGGATCCATACATAGCTTTAAGCAGAGGTACGATAAAGCTCATGGTTCAGGGAGAGTGACCTAGTAGCGACCAGTGAAGAGGCGGGGCCAGGAGGTTGGACTCGACCCCTGCAACCTCAACTAGGTGAGTACACACACACACACACACACACACACACACACACACACACACACACACACACACACACACACACAAACAAACAAACAAACAAACAAGATTGGAGAAGGGCAAAGAAGACCGCAGATAGAGTATAGACTAGGTGGCCAAAGCCTGCAAACCTCGCTCAAGGAGAAAGATCTTGGGGTGACCATAACACCGAGCATGTCACCGGAGGCACACATCAACCAGATTGCTGCAGCATATGGGCGCCTGGCAAACCTGAGAATAGCGTTCCGATACCTTAGTAAGGAATCGTTCAAGACACTGTACACTGTGTACATCAGGCCCATACTGGAGTATGCAGCACCAGTTTGGAACCCACATCTGGTCAAGCACGTCAAGAAATTAGAGAAAGTGCAAAGGTTTGCAACAAGGCTAGTTCCGGAGCTCAGGGGAATGTCTTACGAAGAAAGGTTAAGGGACATCGGACTGACGACATAGGAGGACAGGAGGGTCAGGGGAGACATGATAACGACTTACATAATACTGCGTGGAATAGATAAAGTAGACAGAGACAGGATGTTCTAGAGATGGGACACGGAAACAAGGGGTCACAATTGGAAGATGAAGACTCAGATGAGTCAGAAGGATATTAAGAAGTATTTCTTCAGTCATAGAGTCGTCAGGAAGTGGAATAGCCTAGCACGTGATGTAGTGGAGACAGGAACCATACATAGCAGAGAGAGACCTAGTAGCGATCAGTGAAGAGGCGGGGCCAGGAGCTGAGTCTCGACCCCTGCAACCACAATTAGGTGAGTACACACACACAAACATACACACTATATACACACATCTACGAAGAAACCAAAAAAATTAACCTTAAAACACAGGAGGAAACATGATCACGAAATACAAGATACCCAGAGACCTCGGTGAAACTGACAGAGAAAGGATGCTTGAATGAGGGAACTGAGAAGAAAGGGACAGATAAAAGCTAAGGAAGCTAATGTGCCACAACAAAGAAAGTTATATTATTCTCCGAGAGTTTTTAGAAAGGGAAACAATCAATATGAGAAAGTTGTGGAGGCCATACACAGTTTTAATAAAAGGTATGAGAGAGTTCACGAGACATATAATGTGACCGTTGAGGAGTAGTGAAGAGGCGTGGCCAGACACCAAGACGCGACCCTTACAATTAAAACCAGGAGAGTACGCCTCTGTATGCAGGGGTGGCAGAGTTTATATTGAAAGCCAGTTATCTGAGTACTGATGAAGAGACTTGTCTGGAGTTATCAACCCAGGAGGGTTAATAACCCAGAACAGCCAAAGAAAGCCAGGCAGTGTGGCTTATTTCCATTGTGGTCCTTTGCCTGTCTGTCTGTTATGAGAACAGCAGCAGCCAACTAACGCCAGCTACTAGACGGGAGTTAGCTACCAGACACCAGTGAGCTACCGGACATGAGTGAGCTACTAGACACCACTCACCTACCAGACACCACTCACCTATCAGACGCCACTCAGCTACCAGACGCCACTCACCTACCAGACACCCCTCACCTACCAGACACCCCTCACCTACCAGACACCCCTCACCTACCAGACACCACTCACCTACCAGACACCCCTCAACTACCAGACACCCCTCAACTACCAGACACCACTCACCTACCAGACACCACTCACCTACCAGACACCACTCACCTACCAGACACCACTCACCTACCAGACACCACTCACCTACCAGACACCACTCACCTACCAGACACCACTCACCTACCAGACACCACTCACCTACCAGACACCACTCACCTACCAGACACCACTCACCTACCAGACACCCCTCAACTACCAGACACCACTCACCTACCAGACACCACTCACCTACCAAACACCACTCACCTACCAGACACCACTCACCTACCAGACACCACTCACCTACCAGACACCACTCACCTACCAGACACCACTCACCTACCAGACACCCCTCACCTACCAGACACCCCTCAACTACCAGACACCACTCACCTACCAGACACAACTCACCTACCAGACACCCCTACTACAGACACCACTCACCTACCAGACACCCTCACCTCAACACCACTACCACCAGACACCCCTCAACTACCAGACACCACTCACCTACCAGACACCACTCACCTACCAGACACCACTCACCTACCAGACACCACTCACCTACCAGACACCACTCACCTACCAGACACCACTCACCTACCAGACACCACTCACCTACCAGCCAGAGAAGCTCTGCTAGCAGGAAGATAGTGCCACCCGTCAATAGGTCACAGATAAGACCAACTTTATGTACTGAAGCTCAGCGGACGAGCGAGACATTGTATTAGTGCAGTGGAATTTTACGACAATATTTGAGGGAGGAAGAAATGTCATAAACCACCAGAGGTCAGAACAGATGGTAACAATGCGACTAACACCACCCACCAAGGAAGATTGAACTCTTAGATGGCAACGGTGCCACTAACACCATCACCCACGCAGGAAAAGTATACTTTTAGATGGTAACAGTGCCACTAGCATCGCCACAGACCAAGGAAGAATGAACTCATAGTAATAATACCACTACCACCACTCACCAAGGAAGACTGAACACTTAGATGGGAACCCTGCCATTAATACCATCACCCACACAGGAAGACAAAACTCTTAGGCAGTAACAGTGCCACTATGACATGCCTTATAAGTGGTCATAGTACCACTAACACAATGCACTACTCTTTACGATAGTTATAGTGTCATCACCAGCAACAATGACATCTCAAGACGTTTCCACCTGAAGACGATAAGAACCAACACTACCGAGAACAATTTTTCATAGAAGAGAAGAGTAAATTTTTTATTTGATGTGTAATATTTTTCGTAGACAGGCGCAATAATGTGAAGATTTCAGACCAGATATTCTTGTAGCTCAATAATACGACTGGCAGAACTCCAGAAAGTGGAAGGGGTGGGAAAATGATGAGAGGAAATAATAGAAAGGATAAAGAAGATGAAAAAAAAATCACAAATATTGTGGCTGAAACAACTGACAATAAACTATTATCAAATGACGAGTTGATAATGATCGAGAATGAGCCTTAAGATAGTTTATTTTCCATTTTCAGTTGGTGGATCAGCTGTGATAGAGGTAAAACTAAAACAGGAAATGAATGAGCTAAAAAACGCGAAGAAAGAATTAAAGTCAGATCGCAAAAGAAAATACAGACTTAGCGGTTACTCAGAGCACGAAGAGATGGTTTGATCCTCCTGCCAATCTAACCCGATTCACTGAGTAATTAGGCTGTTGATGATTATCCTTAAATGCACATGCATGTAATGAATAAAAAGAGAATGATTGTGAAACGAAACCACTTAATTAGAAAGCAGTAGTGGATAAATGACCTGACTTAATAATTTTAGAGACGAGACTAGCAACAGTAATATGTAATGCCATCTTTCCTAAAGACTTTCACATGAGGTAAACTAAAGGTAAAGGGTTCACATTGCATTACTTGCTGGAAAACACTATAACATTGATTTAAAATCTATCGCAGACTGCGGAGAAGCCTTAGTCTGTGATGAATGGTTTGAAAAACCGACAAGTTGAAGATTGAGACACTTATGCAGCATATGGGAATCTTTATTCAGGAAACGTTTCGCCACACAGTGGCTTCATCAGTCTAATACAAAGAGGAAGGCGTAAGGAGAGGAGGAGAATGAGGTAATCAGTCCCTCAACCTGGAGTCGATGTGTTCAGTCCATCAATCTGATGACTGATGAAGCCACTGTGTGGCGAAACGTTTCCTGAATAAAGATTCCCATATGCTGCATAAGTGTCTCAATCTTCAAGCCTTAGTCTACACAAAGGGACAAAATCAATGTCTAAATGAGAAGTCTCAGTATAAAATCTGAAACAATCATCAATACAACCATGGACATCGTTAAGCATTCATTTTGTAAATATGACTGAAATTCTGATTCTAGAGAGTGTCAGTCATGAGATAATGTATAAACTGTGAACATCACAGATGTCGAGAAACACGGTCTCAACATTGGGGAACTTGTTAATTTAATTTGTCAAGGAGCATACAAAAAAGTAAGTGGGAAAAAATTATGTGAACCAGCGAGGCTCGATCTTGTATTCTCAGAGTGACTTGGACATTGATACATTTAAGTTAAAATATTTAAATCTCATACGAGCAAGAGACTTCACTGCACTGATGTCCATCCTGACAAATTATGAAATGCAAAGTAGGAAAACAAAGAAAGTGATTTACATACAGAAGAGGAAATTGTAAATTCAGGTGGAACTCCCAACTTTTGTACCCGAAATGAGTAACAATAACAATGAGGAAACACTCGACGAACTTGATATCACGTCTAACGAGGAACGTAAAACGAGAGGAAACATTAGGACATGAAAGATATATTTCATCACCGAAGAGACGAGGAAGGCAGAGGGAAAGCTCAACACCCACATGAGCCCCAGAGATGCTCATCTTCAAGCAACTTGATAATTCGAACACACTAGACTGGTATATCATGAAGCACTAAACCCATGTGGGCTCTTCATCAAATGGAGTTGCAGAAAAAATATTCACTGTATAATAATTGTTTCAGCTTATTCAAACTTGACAACTTTAAAACTGAAGTCTTTGTACACAATCTGAAGTCAGATTCAGAGGTTCTTCTGCTTACTAACCAGTCAGGCTGCTGGCGATGCTTCAGCAGGCGGAATAAATTACAGAAGGCCACAGCAGAAACAAGAATCATTAATGGGTTTAAAAATTCCACAGAGATAATGCCAACCAACAGAACGTTAACCCAGGAAGTGTAACTGAACATCCACAACCGCAGCCAAATAAATACACGAGAAAGACACAGGTGCACAACAAGCATCGTTTCCCTTATGTATAGCTTAATAAAGTATACAGAGTGGAAGCGATGTCACCTGTCTCTTGTTCAATGCTGTCAGCAGCACGCTGCTGTATCCTTGGTAAAGACAGACAAATGCACTACCCACATGCTCATAAACATGTACGCAACATAATTATGCAAATGAACCAATAATACGCAAATCGCGTCTAAATTTTGGCTCAAATTATCCTCATTCCAAACTATATTAAATTTTCTTTACTTATTTTGGAAACATAGCGGTATTAAAAAAATGGCAAACACACACACACAAACGCGCGCGCACACACACGCACACACACACACACACACACACACACACACACACACACACACACACACACACACACACACACACACACACACACACAGGAGCTCGGACTCGACCCCCGCAACCTCAACTAGGTGAGTACACTCATGATGAAAGAAAGCAGGAGGAGAAAAAGCGATTGAAGATATCATGAAGGTGATAGGCGAGGGGGACATGACCCAGGTGGCAAATTTTCGGAGAATTGGGTGGTTCACAAAGAAAAGGTATCGGCCTCTCAAAGTAATTTTCAAGGCAGAATCAACCCGAACCATGATCCTGCAGGAGAAAGCACGGCTGAGAGGCAAGCAGGAGTTCCGGAGTGTGTACCTCGATCGAGACAGAACACAGGACGAAAGGAAGACAATGAAAGAGAGAGTTCAAAAACGAAAGGAGAAATGGGAGGAAATGAAAAAGGAGAGCAGAATAACCCAGGATCAAATGGAAGGACAAGCGCACCCCCCAGAAACACCTGCAGAAGGACTCCAGCCACGACACCCCCAAGGCAACTGAACAATCCAAACCAACCATCACACACCGATCCCTCTGTTTCCACCCCCCGCACCACAGTTACGGTATTAGAACAGAAGTTGAAGGTTTGGTACACAAATGCAGATGGATTAACGAATAAACAAGAGGAATGGCAAGAAAGAATCAATGAGAAGTCCCCAGACATCATAGCAGTTACAGAAACAAAACTCACGGAGACAATAACAGATGCAATCTTCCCACCAGGATACCAGATCATGAGGAAAGATAGAATGGGGGAGGGGGGGAGATGGGGTTGCTCTGCTCGTAAAAAACAGATGGAAATTCGAAAAAATGGAAGGAATAGATGAGACGGGAGAAAGAGACTACATAGCAGGTTCACTTCAGTCTGGGGAACACAAAGTGGCCATTGCAGTGATGTATAATCCACCACAGAACTGCAGGAGGCCAAGAGAGGAATATGAAGAGAGCAACAGAGCAATGGTGGACACACTTGCTGAGGTGGCAAGAAGAGCTCACTCCAGCAGAGCAAAGTTGCTGGTTATGGGGGATTTCAACCACAGGGAGATTGACTGGGAAAACCTGGAGCCACATGGGGGTCCCGAAACATGGAGAGCCAGGATGTTGGACGTGGTGCTGGAAAACCTCATGCACCAACATGTTAAGGACACTACTAGAGTGAGAGGGGAGGATGAACCAGCAAGATTGGACCTTGTGTTCACCCTGGGCAGCTCAGATACTGAGGACATCAAGTATGAGAGTCCCCTAGGAGCTAGTGACCACGTGGTTCTGTGCTTTGAATACATAGTAGAGCTGCAAGTGGAGAGAATAACAGGAGTTGAATGGGAAAAGCCTGACTATAAAAGAGGGGACTACATAGGGTTGAAGAACTTCCTGCGGGAGGTCCAGTGGGACAGAGAATTGGCAGGAAAGCCAGTAAATGAAATGATGGAATATGTAACAACAAAATGCAAGGAGGCAGTGGAAAGGTTTATTCCCAAGGGCAACAGTAACAACGGGAAGACCAGAACGAGCCCCTGGTTTACCCGACGATGTAAGGAGGCAAAAACAAAGTGCAATAGAGAATGGAAAAAGTACAGAAGGCAGAGAACACACGAAAATAGGGAGATCAGTCGCAGAGCCAGGAATGAGTACGCACAGGTAAGGAGGGAGGCCCAGCGACAGTATGAAAATGACATAGCATCGAGAATCAAGACTGACCCGAAACTGTTGTATAGCCACATCAGGAGAAAGACAACAGTCAAAGACCAGGTGATCAGATTAAGGACAGAAGGTGGAGAACTCACAAGAAATGATCAGGAGGTATGTGAGGAGCTGAACAGGAGATTTAAGGAAGTTTTTACAGTAGAGACAGGAAGGGCTGTGGGAAGACAGCACAGAAGGGAACATCAAGAGGGAATATACCAACAAGTGTTGGATGACATACGAACAACTGAGGAGGAGGTGAAGAAGCTCTTAAGTGACCTTGACACCTCAAAGGCGATGGGACCGGACAACATCTCCCCATGGGTCCTTAGAGAAGGAGCAGAGATGCTGTGCGTGCCTCTAACCACAATCTTCAACACATCCCTTGAAACTGGGCAACTACCTGAGAAATGGAAGACAGCTAATGTAGTCCCCATATTTAAGAAAGGAAACAGAAACGAGGCACTAAACTACAGACCTGTGTCTCTGACATGTATTGTGTGCAAAGTCATGGAGAAGATTATCAGGAGGAGAGTGGTCGAACACCTGGAAAGGAACAAGATTATAAATGAAAACCAGCATGGGTTCATGGAAGGCAAATCTTGTATCACAAACCTCCTGGAGTTTTATGACAAGGTAACAGAAGTAAGACACGAGAGAGAGGGGTGGGTAGATTGCGTTTTCCTAGACTGCAGGAAGGCCTTTGACATAGTTCCCCACAAGAGATTAGTGCAGAAGCTGGAGGATCAGGCGCACGTAAAAGGGAGGGCACTGCAATGGATAAGAGAATACCTGACAGGGAGGCAGCAACGAGTCATGGTACTTGAAGAGGTATCACAGTGGGCGCCTGTTACGAGCGGGGTCCCACAGGGGTCAGTTCTAGGACCAGTGCTATTTTTGATATATGTGAACGACATGATGGAAGGAATAGACTCTGAAGTGTCCCTGTTCGCAGATGACGTGAAGTTGATGAGAAGAATTAAATCGGACGAGGATGAGGCAGGACTGCAAAGAGACCTGGACATGTGGTCCAGCAACTGGCTTCTCGAATTCAATCCAGCCAAATGCAAATTCATGAAGATTGGGGAGGGGCAAAGAAGACCGCAGACAGAGTATAGGCTAGGTGGACAAAGACTACAGACCTCACTCAGGGAGAAAGACCTTGGGGTGTCCATAACACCGAGCACATCACCGGAGGCACACATCAACCAAATAACTGCTGCAGCATACGGGCGCCTGGCAAACCTGAGAATAGCGTTCCGATACCTTAATAAGGAATCGTTCAAGACACTGTACACTGTGTATGTTAGGCCCATACTGGAGTATGCAGCACCAGTCTGGAACCCACACCTGGTCAAGCACGTCAAGAAGTTAGAGAAAGTACAAAGGTTTGCAACAAGGCTAGTCCCAGAGCTCAAGGGAATGTCGTACGAGGAAATGTTAAGGGAAATCGGACTGACGACACTGGAGGACAGAAGGGTCAGGGGAGACATGATAACGACATACAAGATACTGCGGGGAATAGACAAGGTGGACAGAGATAGGATGTTCCAGAGAGGGGACACAGGGACAAGGGGTCACAACTGGAAGCTGAAGACTCAGACGAGTCACAGGGACGTTAGGAAGTATTTCTTCAGTCATAGAGTTGTCAGCAAGTGGAATAGCCTAGCAAGTGAAGTAGTGGAGGCAGGAACCATACATAGTTTTAAGAAGAGGTATGACAAAGCTCAGGAAGCAGAGAGAGAGAGGATCCAGTAGCGATCAGTGAAGAGGCGGGGCCAGGAGCTGAGTCTCGACCCCTGCAACCACAATTAGGTGAGTACAATTAGGTGAGTACACACACACACACACACACACACACCCTATCACGTGAGGTTAAGGAACTCAACCTGACGATACTGGAAAACAGAAACAGGAAAGATAGAGAGGACATTATAACGACTTATAAAATACTGAGAAGAATTAACAAGGTGGACAGGGACAGAATGCTACATAGATGGGACACAGCAACACGGGGCACAACTTGAAACTGCAAACTTGGATAAGTCATAGGGATATTGGGAAGTATTTCTTCAGCTTTAGAGTTGTCAGGAAGTGAAACAACCATATAAGAAAACCATACAAGAGAATCATACAAAAAAAACCATACACTAAAGCCAAAATGAAAACGGTTTCACAATAAGACGCTCAAGAATTACAAAGAGAAAGTTAAGGCTGAGCTCAAAGGTTACGTGTGATCCGACGAAACCATAAAATGCAGGAAACCAGAGTAATGCCAAAGTAATGGAGGAGGCGCAGGAGGCCATGTTAAAAGCCAAACAAACCTCGCAAGAAAGTATATATATATATATATATATATATATATATATATATATATATATATATATATATATATATATATATATATATATATATATATATATTGCAAAAGTGTTGAAAAATTAAGAATTTTTATTTAAAAGTTTAAAAGTTTATATTTTAAAGTTAAAACTAGAAATAAAATTGCCTCGTATACTCACCTAGTTGTACTCACCTAGTTGTGGTTTCAGGGGTCGATTCATAGCTCCTGGCCCCACCTCTTCACTGGCCGCTACTGTGTGTATGTGTGTGTGTGTGTGTGTGTGTAAGAGTATGTGAGGGGGGTCCAATCAATTAGTAGATGTTCACAATATTATGAGAGTAACATGAGTGTGTGTACGGTGTAAGAGTGATGAACTTTTGATCCAGCCCTTTGATGATAGTGTAGACCCGTGTGATATTGTAACACTTTATAGAATAGCTAGACCAGTGTTTTCCAAGGAGTGGTATAATCTACCCTGGGGTGAGTAAGAAAACTTCCGTAATGGTGATGTCAGTGACGGTGAAGTACAAAGAACTTGCAGCTCGTCAGGAAAGTCCCTCAATCAACTTCCTCTGTACTCTGCAGCGCTCACAGAGAGGCAATTGCATCTGAAAAAAAATGGTTCTTGATCTTAGGTCAGTTCTAAATGATCCGGTGAAAATGGTAAAATTTCATCGAAGTTCGTCCGCTATGTTCAAGGATTTTTACAGCGCTGCAAGGACACAGGCAGTGAACGTGAGCCATCTGCACACTGAACTACGCTGGTTGCAGCGCGGCAAAGTTCTGACAAGGATTTTTGTAATGAGATGAGAAATTCTGAAATTGTTTATGGACATGTTATACTTTTCTTCTTGCCTGCATGAAGAGGACTGGTTACATAAGCTGGCATATCTAGCAGACATTTCTTCGGCTTGAATGAACTGAATTTGCGTTTCCATAGTGTCGGTGCCACAGTGTTTAACACACAAGACAAGACCGAAGCACCAATTACAAAATGCTGACAATCTGGTCAATCTACGTACATGTGAATTCCCTTTAGTGTTTTCTAGCGCCTCAAGAACTTGTCGAAACAACTGAAAAGTTCTTGGAAGAGCATGTGAAAGGCCTAACAATTGAATACCTCTAGTAACCAAGCTAACAGATGCTCAGATACTTGACTCTCAAGGGACAAGTCTCAGAGCTGGACAGGCGGTCCATTTGAAATTTCTCTCCCTGTCTCACACCTGTCATTTCATGAACAGGAGCAAGTAATGGAGTTATCGTCTGATGGGGAGACTCCAAATACATTTCAAACAAGAACCACTCGTGAATTCCTGGGCACGAGTCATGGAAGACTATACTGACTTATCCGAGCGAGCTATGAGGGGTATCGATGCCCTTTGCCATGACGTACCCATGCGAGGCCAGTGATGAGGGTGCGAGGAGTGGGTCATTGTTTGGAAAGGGCAACCAGTGCCTAAACTGCTTTATAACCACTGAGTATAGAACAGCTGGTGCGAATCATCACCTCACTGTATACCACATTCATTTGTTTTTTTTAAGGCGCGTGCCGTGTTGCTAGAAAGAACTCTTGATCCATGGAATTGGACTTCGCCTCCCGTTCCTTAGGCCTTCAAGAACATTCATATGAGCGGCTCTTGATACAATATATAGGAATTTCCCATTCCTCGGATTAATCCTAAATATTCTATACGATCCATACTCCAGTTTTAGGGCTTCTCATAAAAAATATAATATAATACTTTTCGCTTCACCGAGAGGCTTTGATAATTTAAAAACAGCCATATTTACATATTGCGTAAAGTAGATAGAAATGACAGTTTAAATATTTGTTTATTTTAATCTGCCCATTAGGGTACTTATTACTCATCATTGTAAGACAACCTGAAGTTACCATACCCCCGGCCGGGATTGAACCCGCGGTCATAGTCTCAAAACTCCAGCCCGTCGCGTTAGCCACTAGACCAGCTAGCCACAATAAGATTCATCCAACTAGGTATATTTCTACACCATAGGAAGGTTAGCACAGGCACCACCTATGGTGTAGAAATATACCTAGTTGGATGAATCTTATTGTGGCTAGCTGGTCTAGTGGCTAACGCGACGGGCTGGAGTTTTGAGACTCTATGACCGCGGGTTCAATCCCGGCCGGGGTATGGTTTGTTTGCAATCGTGTCATTACGATTTCTTAAGTCAACCTGAAGTTGCTTTGTTAGTGTTGACACAAGATATGCTGTTGTGTGTGTATATATATATATATATATATATATATATATATATATATATATATATATATATATATATATTAACGTAATTTCTTTAAAGATCATCTCCTCTTACGATTTTTTTGGTCCCAAACATTTTTTTTTTAACAGGAACTTCCTGGTAGTGTTGAAAATGGAGACAAACCCGCATTAATTTTATATTCATAGTGAAGCGCTAAGCATAAAGGGCCATAAAACATGTGGGGAATTGAAGGTGAACATACTCAAGGAAGGAAGAGTAGCTCCAGTTCCTTGGATAAGAGTTTCCTTGAACTTAATTTTGTAATAAATTTCCTTATTTTTCTTCTTCTCTTCCTCGATCTTCTGTTTCAATAAGTTACTAATGTTATTCACATTATTCACTGAGAAAAGTTCGTTTATCTCTCTCATGAAAGTCTTAAATATTTATCAACAGTTAGATAAACTCAGCACAAAGACTGAACATCAGATTTTATATACGCAGGTTTTAAATATATATTGTGTAATATGAAATACCATGTTACATAATACATGTATTCCTGAAAGGTACGCAACAATAATGCTTTCTGTGTTTTCCTTTGTATGTGCATTTTGTATACCCGCAAAGGCATCATTATCTTAGGATACGATATTACGAAGTTATCTTTTATTTCTCAAAGAGGAAGAAGTTCTTGTAAACTAGTGAAGTCATAAACTAATTAATAGGTCGTGTTCTATTATGACCAGTGCCAAGTGGCACTACGTTGGCTCTTGAAGAACTAAACACCACGAACGTAATTCTTGATTTTAGGAATTCGCTGTGCAGTGATTCTTCGGGCGAATATTTTTTAGTTGGTTTCGGTTTGTCAAGGACCTGCCAAATATAGTCCTGTAGTGCTGCTGCAGTGTTCCCCCTTTATGTTCTTTTGTTCTTAACTGGAGTGTAAATCCTGTTTCCAGTAGGCCAGCGAAGGCTTAAATCCGTTAACAGGTCATTGTAGTAAACAGGAGGATTAACAGGGGCCTGTACTCTTAGCTACTCGACCTTTACCTAATTATCTGACTGACCTGTTTCCTGACTAACAACATGAGAACATAAGAAAAAAGAACACTGCAGCAGGCCTACTGGATCATATTAGGCAGATCTTTTTTCAAACCAAAACCCACTAACAAAAATATTCGCCCAAACCATTTTTCATTGCTACTCTTAACTGATGCTTATGCACTGAGAGCGAGCTTTGACAGCTCATTTAACTGATGAGCAGAAGTGTATTGTGATTTCGTGAGTATATACTATATAGTTTGAGAGGTGAAAGTCTCATCAAATATATATAACCGTTGAGTTTACATTGATCCCTTAATTATGAATAAAAGTATTCTTATCTGGTAGATTATACGTGGGATGCAGCCTTAGTTAATGACACACATGTAGTCGATAACGCTGAAACTTATTAAAAACCAATCTGGTTTAGCTTTTAAAAACAACTAAATATAATAAAACAATCGACAGTGGAAAAACATGAAAATTTAATAAAAGTTAGCCAGTCCCTGTTATTCCCATAGTGGTCCGAATTATTCCCCATGGAGACTTAATTATTCCTACTGTAGACTACATTATTCCTACTCTAGACTAAATTATTCCTACTGTAGTCTCATCTGAGTTTTCTAAATGATGCTATGGAAGAAGAGGCACGTGAAGGAGGAATGTCTTGTGTCCGGACCCGCTCCTTTAAGGGATACCTTGAGAAGTGCGAGAGTAAGAGTGTTGTGTGTGTCTGTGTGGGTGTGAGAGATGTATTTCTGTGTGGGTGGAAGTTCCTTGAAGTTCCAAGCGAGTTCCTTCTAGGAAACTCCCATGATAAAGAGTTACAAACATGCTTTATTGCCTATCTCTGCCCTGTATGAAAAGTTTTAAGTTCCTCCTTACCACAAGTTTATTGTTCGGCTCGAGTGTCAGTGACTGATCGAGTTCAGTTTTGATAAATGTTACATTCAGTCTTTATTACACGTGCTTTGATAATGTATGTTTTAGAGAATTTATATACATACTGTCTCACGCGGATGTTGATGTGTGTGTATGTGTGTTTGCTTGGATTGCGTGTGTGTATGTGTGTGTTTGCATGAATTGAGTGTATGTATTTGGGAGTGCGCTTGTATCTGCTTGTGTGCATTAGTGCGTGCTTGTACTGGCGTGCGCAAGTACCATCACTCACTAACGGAGCAACCGCATTAAAAAACAGTGAACCAATATGGAAAAAAGTTCCTGGAAACGTGTTTGCATCGATACTCTGAACAAGGTTAAAACGCTGACGTCTCCTGGGCAGGAGGTGACGTTTGGCAACACCCGCTGTGCTGTGAGGCCTTGCGATGGGCGTGTCTGCTCCGTCAGTAGTTCCTCGGCCCTGGTGGAGTTTGGCTGTGTCGCTCGTCGCGTATGGACACTTGCCTGCTCTTGTTGAGCCTTCACCTAACTCTTTGAGTTTCATTATGTGTGAACTAGTTTATCGTCATATGACTTGAAAACTCTTCCGCATGTGTCCATGTACGAGAGCTTACGAGAATTGTCGAACTTAACGTAAAGTGATTTGATTTTAAAACAGCAGTGAGGTAGTTGTCACCGTATATAATGTGATTTGACCATTATTTTAATTGATGTATAGTGACAGTACTAAATAGTGCTATAAATAAATAAAAACCGTGTGAGGTATAGAACAAATATAGATGTATAGAGAAATGTCAGCTGTATTAGCAGAAACGAGCAGTTGGACGTTAAAGAGAGAAATAAGAATATCTTCACTAGTATTTACATACGAGCACTTTGAATAAATTTCATCACACACTCCTATGAAGGTAAGTACAGGTGGTGATGATATTTTGTCGGTCAGGAGATGAAAATTTCTTATGACGCAAGGTTTAGTCGTGTGATGACCCCATTCAGTGCGTCTTTTGCTCGTTTGACCGAGGCCTTAACTCCCCTTGGCTTAGAGCGGAGGTCCATCCGATAAACATTAAGGATCGCATCGTAAGAGGTGATGGGTGGACGTCAGGTAGACGCTTACTCGACCCACCAATGTGGGCACTCGAGCTTTAGCTTCAAGTTCGATATACAGAACTTCAGTATTTTCTGTCTGAATGTCTTCACGTGTTCGCTTGTGCTACTTACCGGTGTACTCGTTTATTTTCATCTATTTGTCTATCTATCCCTATCCATCCATATCCATCGCTGTCCATGTGTATCTATTACACACACACACATTATATATATATATATATATATATATATATATATATATATATATATATATATATATATATATATATATATATATATATATATATATATATATAATACGGAAAACTAAAGTGTAATGAACACTTATCAATGCTCAATAATAACCCACATGGAGACAGAAACTCAGAAGATTAATTGGTCTGTATATTTCGATTCCCTTCTGGGATCCTCTTCAGTAGAGAATTCCAGAAGAGGATCGAAATATACAGATCAATGAATCTTCTGAGTTTATCTCCATGTAGGTTATTACTGGACATATATATATATATATATATATATATATATATATATATATATAATATATATATATATATAATATATATATATATATAATATATATATATATATATATATATATATATATATATATATATATATATATAATTACGTGTGTGTGTCGCTTTGTTAATTTATGAGTAAATGCCTAACATATAAGCTTAGGACCAAGTGTTTAACAACACTAATTTAAGAATTAGTTTGTTCGTAAGTTCGTAATTACGCTGAATTGGGAGCGATTGTTAGTTCTATATCAAAGACCTCTCAGTAAATAACTTCACTACTGGGTCTGCCACAGAGGCTGGAAGATGATGCTGGTGTTGGCAGATGATTTTGGAACTGGAAGGCAGTGGTGGTGCCGAAAGCTGCTTCTGGCACTGGAGGCTGATGTTAGTCTTGGCAGCTGATACTGGAAGCTGATGGTGTTACCTGCGCCCATAGAAACAGATTCTGGTACTGGAAGTTGGCACTGCTTCTGGAAGCTGGAGCTGGTGCTGGAACTTGGTACTGGTGCTGGAAGCTAGTGCTGGAAGTTGGTACCGGTGCTGGAAGCTAGTGCTGGAGGTTGGTGCTTGTTCTGGAAGTTGACGCAGGTACTGGAAACTGGTGCTGGTGCTGAAAGCTAGTGCTAGAAGTTAGCGCTGGTACTGGAAGTTGGTGCTGGTGCTGGAAGCGAGCGCTGGTGCTGGAAGTTGGTACTGGTGCTGGAAGCTAGTGCTGGAAGTTGGTACTGGTACTGGAAGCTAGCGCAGGTGCTGGAAGTTATCGCTGGTGCTTGAAGTTGGTTGTCGTTCAGGTGCTGGAAGTTGATGTCGGTGCTAGAATCCAGTGTTGGTACTGGAAGTTGGTGCTGGTGAAGGAAGATAGCGCTCGTGTTGAAAGATGGTGCCAGTTCTGTTGCAGGAAGATACTGCTACTTGAAGCTGATTCTTGTGCTGAGAATTGCTTATTTGTTTTGCATTAGTCAGAGACAGGGGGTTCATGTCAGCTCATAGCTGACATGAACCCCCCTGTTTGGACACATTAACGCTTATTTAGCGTTAATGTGTCCAAACGCATTAACGCTAAATAAGCTACTTGGAAGATTCATCCCGGATAAATTGATAATCAATATTTATAATACTCTACGAGTCCTGCATCAGAGGTTTAACTAGTAAATTCTTGTCTTTGATGCTGGTGGTAAACACTGATGCTAGAATTTTATTCCGGAAGATTATCTTAGTTCTGGAAGTTGATGCTGGCGAGGGAAGCTTGTTCTGAAAGCTAATGCTGGTGCTGGCTGATGGGGCTGGAAGATGACGATGGTGCCTGCAGTTGATGTTGGGGTGGAAATCTGATGCGGTTGCTGGAGGCTGTTGCTAGAAGTTGTTGCTAGTGCTGGAAGCTGTTTCTGTTGTTGGAAGCTGTTGCTAGTGCTGGAAGCTGTTTCTGTTGTTGGAAGCTGTGGCTGATACTGGAAGCTGATGCTGGTGCTCGAAGCTGCTGCTGCTGCTGCTGGGAATCTGATGCTGGTGCTAGGAGCTTGTGCTTCAAGCTGGTGCTGATGCTGGAAGCTAATGATGCTGGTGTTGGTGCCAGGAGCTGTCTGGAAGCAGATGCTGGGAAGTTGATGCTGGAAGATTATACCGATGCTGGGAAGCTGATGCTGAGAAGCTGATGCTGGCAGCTGATGCTGAGAAGATCGAGAAGCTGATCCCGAGAAGCTGATGCTGAGAAGCTGATGCTGGAAGTTGATGCTCATGCTGGAAGATGAATCTGGAAGCTGATGCTAATGCTGGAAGCTGGTGCAGGGAACTGTCTGTGTGGAGTCATTGTTTCCACCAGAGCTCCTGTAAAATGTGGGTAAAATGCACATAGGTTATTAAGTTATTTATATTTTTTGATGGTAGATCACGCCCAGAGACATCACTGGTCTCGTTAATACAGCAGTTTTGCATAATGACGTGTACATAGCTATGTATCTTCTCATGTTCTTCCTTCAAGGGGTTGCCTTGGTACTGGTGAACGGTTCTTGATCCAAGGAAATGATTTTGCTTTCCACTTTCTCTGAATAAACATGATTTAGCTTATCCTTTCCCCTGTCTCTCTCTTCCCATGAATATTATAAATAGATGTGACCTGAGAATACCCACATGCTGACAGGAACACATTGTAACAAGAAATTTGATATTTTGAACCTCGTCTGAGAGTTCCTTTAGCAGTACCTGAAAGTGAAGGATAAGGGCCACTTGAGGGGTAGTGACTGGACACTAGGTTGTGCGAAATGTAATTACGAGCTGGTATTTAATGGTGGGTCGCCAGGTTCTGGGAACTTAGGTCGGGAGCATGGCAAATTTTGAAATCGCACCAGGAATCCATTTTCCTTTCTAGGTGTTGTAATTAGGTTTTATTTCACTTAGAGCAACTTTTATTATTATCTCTTATACGTGTATTTTATTGTGTTCAATATTTTGGCAAAATCCCAATTTATCCTGTAAAATTATTTATGATGTTGGAACAAAACAGATCTCTCCTGAAGGTGTTTTATAAACCTTTTATGTTCCACATTTCTAGTTGGATGTAAATAAGGTAGCAGTCTCGGCAGAGAATTTGAAATATATACCTCATTTATCATCAGTTTTCCTATTTTTTTGAGATACAGTTGTCATTATATTTAGATAAGAGAGAATTATATTAGTTAAGAGTTTATTTTTCTCCTGCATATCACTGTTAAAGAAGGTAATTAAATTCTGCTTCTTCTTCTTCTTAAAGATTCGCCGGTATTCTCCCGGCCCGGGCCTTTTCCAAGTGGTGGCCCGGCCTTGGCTCCCTCTTTAGGGAGTGTCTGAGACCTAAGTCTCCCATGGGAGGAGGCACAAGTACCTCCTCATCTTTGGGACCAACTGTCCCATGGCCTAGCCACAAGCTAGGCCTCTCTGGTCTGCCATCCCCGCCCCAAGGAGGCAAATGGGAATGACAGTCTTATGAGCTAAAGGCTCGGGCTCTTCTCTGCCTTTAAATTTTGCTTTCTTTGCAAGTCGGATAAGTTAGTCTATAATAGTTATGAAAAGCTTTGCTTACGATTTCCTTGATGCGATAGTCAGAGAATAAAAGATTTCTGAGCTGTTGATGGGTGGATATTTTTTGCATTTCAAACCCTGGGCAGCAGATTTGCAAGTCTTTAAGAAATAGACAGGACCCTGTGCGTTTTCAAAACTTGTTTAGAACGGTTCCTAAAAAAAGCATAATTTTTTTTTTGTGAGCGTGTATACTCGCCTATTTGTGGTTGTAGGGGTGGGGACTCAGCTCTTGGCCCCGCCTCTTCACTGATCGCTACTAGGTCCTCTCTCTCCCTACTCCATGACTCCTGCCTCCACTACATCACTTGCCAGACTGTTCCACTTCCTCACAACTCTGACTGAAGAAATACTTCCTAACATCCCTTCGACTCATCTAAGTCTTCAACTTCCAATTGTGACCCCTTGTTTCTGTATCCCATCTTTGGAACATCCTGTCTCTGTCCACCTTATCTATTCCTCGCAGTATTTTGTATGTCGTTATCATGTCTCCCCTGGCCCTCCTTTCCTCCAGTGTCGTCAGGCCGATTTCCCTTAACCTTTCTTCGTAGAACATTTCCCTTAACTCTGAAACTAGTCTTGTTGGAAACCTTTGCGCTTTCTAGAATTTCCTGACGTGCTTGACCATGTGTAGGTTCAAAACTGGTGTTGCATACTCCAGTATGGGCTGATGTACAATGCTCGGTATTATACTAACCCCAAGATCTTTCTCCTTGAGTGAGGTTTGCAGTCTTTGGCCACCTATCCTATACTCTGTCTCCAGTCTTCTTTGCCCTTCCCCGATCATCATGACTTTGCATTTGGCGGGGTTAAATTCGAGGAGCCAGTTGCTGGACCACTCGTCCAGCCTGTCCAGGTCTCTTTGTAGTCCTGCCTGATCCTCATTTGTTATAATTCTCCTCATCAATTTCACATTATCTGCGAACAGGGACACTTCTGAGTCTATCCCTTCCGTCATGTCATTCAAATATACCAAAAATAGCACTGGTGTGTGTGTGTGTATGTATGTATGTATGTTAATATGGGGTTACTTTCTATAAATAGTGAAATCAGTATTTTAATCACCTTCATTAATTATTACATTCATGAAAGGCAGTTTCATGTTGACGGTTCTTGTATGTACAAGTTAATATAGTTATGAAAAGATTAATTTCACTGTTTCAAAAAAGCTAACACACCGAATTACATTCATTCTTTTTCATAGCCATTCTAAACAAGATAAGTACGGTGTCCGGTCTACTTCTGAGAACTTTACGTAATTACTTGTCAAGATTATTAAAGGGCGACGTTAACACTATTAATACAATAGTCGAGAAAATACACAATGCACAACCCGCACATGCAAGACTGGATGTTTTGACGACGTTTCGGTCTGACTTGAACCATGAACTAGTCATAAAGAAAGCTGAAATAGATTGAGTATTTCATTCCGGAAGGTTTACACAAAGCTAACCCAAACTCTTTTGAGGTAACACCATCAACTCCCAAAGAAAACAAAAATTAATCGTCCAGTGGCATAATGGAGAAAATAAACAACCAATATATTTTCTTCTCGTAATGTAACATACAATTATTTCTCAAAAATTAGAAACCAACAATTGATGAGAATATGCATATTAAATTCCTTGCCAAGACTATAATCTTGTCTATGTAGGGGAGAAAAAGGCGTCAAGTTCTAACTAGGTTGGTGGAACATAAAAAGTCTGTTAAATGCGGCCAGAAGAGCTCTATGTTCCACTGTCTTAAAAATCACAATTTCAGGGCAAATTGGGACAAAGCCGAAATATTAGACCCAACAGACAACACCTAAAAAAATCAACCGAAGCTAATCTAAATGAAACGAAACCCAGTCTTAACATCTCGAAAGGAAAAGTGGAGCCTCGTGCTTTTATGGTGGAGACTCGTGGTTCTATGGTGGAGCCTCATGTTGCCATTGAGCCTCGTGCTTCCATGGTGGAGCCTCGTGCTTTCATGGTGGAGCCTCATGCTTCAGAATGCGCCTAACACGTCATAGTCATCCATGACTCTTCGTTGACATACCTGAAAGCTAGTCTTACATTCGGTAGAGAGCATTCGTTGCACAAGATATTCGCTTTTGTGAGCCTTGGTCAATAGGTACTATGCTCACTCCTAGGTCTTCCTCATTAAGAGAGGTTTGCAGCCTCTAATCCCCGAATCTATACTCAATTTTCGGTCTTCTCCTTTCCACAATTTTCGTAACTTTTTATTTTCGGGTTGAATTCCATTAAATATTTGTGTGACCAGTCCTACATTTGGTACATGATCATTTCTAGTTGTTGTCCTTATGTTTTTTTTCGCCTTGTCAATTTTACATCTGCTAACAGGAAGAGTCCTACTCTATATCTTTTTGCATACCGGAAACAGAACCGGCCCCAATACTGATCCTTGTGGAACCCCACCTGATATACTTGTTCATTCTGACAACTTTTATCGGAAAGTCACTCTTTGTAACTTTCCATAAGTTGCTCTATGATCCACTGTTATATCTGATTAATTTTTTGTTCCACACACACACACACACACACACACACACACACACACACACACACACACACACACACACACACACACACACACACACACACACACACACACACACACACACACACACACACACACACACACACACACACACACACACACTCTCTCTCTCTCTCTCTCTCTCTCTCTCTCTCTCTCTCTCTCTCTCTCTCTCTCTTTCTCGTCTCACGCCCATTCCTTTATCACGGGATTCCAGCAGGTTTGTGAGACAGGATTTCCTCTTCTCTCCAGGTGTCACACCGTTCTTATTCTCTTTAACCTCTACATTACTTTACACATGCCTGTCAGTGATACTGATCTATGGTTTAATACTTCATGTCTGTCTCCGTTCTTAAATACTGTGACTGCTAGATGCCCGTATCAACTGACTCGTTGAAGGTATCAGGTAGCGGTTTGGACATTACTTCTGGACGCTCTCACAGAATCGATGGTGAGCTGTATCCAGCTCACTTATAAGTTTCTTCCTCTCTTTCCCTGTTATGTGTATGGTGTTTAGTAGCTGGTGTGGTTCTTCGCTTCGGTTCTCTGGCTTTGCCCCTGTTTCTACTGAGAAAACCTTCTTCAATCAGTTGTTTAGTTCTTCAAAGATTTCCTTGTCATTTCTCGAGAGTTTCTTTTCTGTGTGTGTGTGTGTGTGTGTGTGTGTGTGTGTGTGTGTGTGTGTGTGTGTGTGTGTGTGTGTGTGTGTGTGCGCGCGTGTGTGTGTACACGTGCTTGCGTACGTGAATGCACACTTACCTATATACAACTGCTGGGGTCAATTCACAGCTCCTGGCTATTCCTTTTCGCTGGTCGCTACTATGTCCACTCTCGGCAGCAAGAATCTCTTCGTACCTCTTCTTAAAGCTATGTATAGATCCCGCTTCTACCACTTTCAGGCAACTCTTAAGGCTGAAGAATTATTTCCTAGCATCCCTACGACTCATCTGAGTTTTCCAGTTGCCTATTTCTCATCTTTGAAACCCTCTGCCCCTGTTCACTTTGTCAGTTCCTCTCAGTATTTTGTACGTCGTTATCATATACCCCTTGTCCTGTCTTCCAGTGTCATCAGAGCCCTCTTAACCTCTCCTCACAGAACATACCCCATTGCTCTGGGACTAGTCTTGTTGCAAACCTTTGCACTTTCTCCAGTTTCTTGATTAGATTTGCCAGCCGGGCATTTGCTGCCGCAGCTATTTGACTGATGCGTGCCTCAAGAAATATGCTCGGTATGTTACGCCAAGGTAACATACCGAGGGTCCCCCCCCCCGAGCCTGTGCTCCGTCTGTAGTATTCTTTCACGTCGGCTGTGAACAGGGACACTTCTGACTTTATCTTTTCTGTTATGTCATTCACCTACACAAGAAACAGCACTGGCTTTAGGACTGATCCCTATGCAATCCTCCTCGTCACATGCACCCCTGTGTGTGTGTGTGTGTGTGTGTGTGTGTGTGTGTGTGTGTGTGTGTGTGTGTGTGTGCTGCCTAACAAACTTACAAGAATTGGGAATTCCTTAAAAAATAATTTGGGACAAGTCAGATTACTTTAACATGATTTTTTTCATAGTTTTACTTGCGAGTGTGTTGCAGGGGTAGCAAACTTACGAGTGTGTTGCAGGGGTAGCAAACTTACGAGTGTGTTGCAGGGGTAGCAAACTTACGAGTGTGTTGCAGGGGTAGCAAACTTACGAGTGTGTTGCAGGGGTAGCAAACTTGCGAGTGTGTTGCAGGGGTAGCAAACTTACGAGTGTGTTGCAGGGGTAGCAAACTTACGAGTGTGTTGCAGGGGTAGCAAACTTACGAGTGGGTTGCAGGGGTAGCAAACTTGCGTGTGTGTTGCAGGGGTAGCAAACTTGCGTGTGTGTTGCAGGGGTAGTAAACTTGCGTGTGTGTTGCAGGGGTAGCAAACTTACGAGTGTGTTGCAGGGGTAGCAAAATTGCCTCTCGCCCATGGGGACAAGAATGCGTAATACCGCTCTCATTATATTATATTCACAAATAAATTCATTTCATTTTCCTAAGATACGTGATAAATTTAGGAAGTGTAACATATATTACTTCGCTTCATATTTTATATATATATGAGTATCGCACTGTCTGAGAACCTCTTCAATACCTGCTAAAGAGGACCTCAGATCCTCTTCAGCAAATGCGGAAGAGGCTCTATTTCTCATCTTCGTGTGGGTTATGCCTCCCTAATGACAAGTTTACATCACACCTGGCAGCACACTATATTGCTCGTTTTTTTCTCTTCTCATTCATCACTTCCCTAAAGACGTAAATTAACCGAAAGCGCTTTTAAAATTCCGTGTTTTAATATCCTTGAGTGGTTACTCGGCATCACCTGAATCCCGTGTTAATCATATTTTTTCTGCGCCATTAATACCCGTGTCAGTTTATTTTCTCTGACAAATGTAATGTAACACGAACAAAAAAAATTACATAAAAAATTAAACGAGCGTGTTTTCATCACGGACAGATATTTAATTATGTGTAATATCAACTCGTATCCAGACATGACTGAATTGATATTTGGTATTAAGACGTATCGACGAGATATTGTAGTAATTTAAATTACTGTATGTGATTTAGTTTTAAGACGTATCGACGAGATATTGTAGTAATTTAAATTACTATATATGATTTAGTATTAAGATGTATCGACGAGATATTGTTGTGATTTAAATTACTGTATGTGATTTAGTATTAAGACGTATCGACGAGAAATGGTTGAAGTTTAAATTACTCTATGTGGTTTAATTTGTATTAAATTAAAATGTCTGCAGATTACGATGTGCTGTACACATACTGCCTGGGGGAAAAAATGGCTAAGGAATTAAACTACTCTGCCGTTTTAGGAAAATATTTCAAGTAATGTAAGAGAGAGGGATGTAAAGAAATACTATTTTTTTTACGAGAATTCCATTAAACGTACTGCTGGTCCTCCTTCAGAAACCTCTTGAGATGACGCCATTTTTTTCTCCTCAGTAAAACAACTGAGCTGGTTTCTTATAACCAGCGTCCCTCGTCAGCTTTCAAAATAATCCTCACTGTAAGGCGTAATATCCGTACGAGACGAGTTTCAGCTCCGGTCTTCTTCATTCCCCCCTAACAATTACGTCCTCATCTGAATTTCAAATCCGAGCGTGAATTTGATCGGAAGGCAGAGGGGCTCCGGCGAGACGATTAACAACAATCTCAGGGTGCGTGAGATCAACTCAAGACGCCGCTCTAATCACTCTATTGATGCAGTCTTCTTGGTACAAGCTGAAGACAGTTCCCAAGACAGTCTGCGTCTTCGTGCATACATAAAATTCATTTAATCTGTATAATTTATACAAGCCATGATTAAGTCAAGCAGTTTATTACTGCCAGCTTGAAAGATTTTAATATAATATTTTTCTGATTTATTGCACCTTATTTTTTTGCATTTCAGTTTATAAATCATTGTTCTTTCTGTTGAAGGACTTATGGAGATTATTTCTCGGAACCATATTTAAGAAACATCAAGGGGGACTTCTCATAAATCAGGAGAAATAGAAAAAAAAATTCTTCGTACACATGTCTTAGTCATATAACTCGGTTAGTGGAGCTTCTGATCACTTGACAGAGACCTTCCCCCGGCATACCCGTCCACCCATAAAGAATATTTATTTACAAACATGGGGATTCCAGCGTTTTTCCCATTCCTAATCAAGACAAGATTCTCAGAGGACAATTGCCAAAGTTGTTTTAACCAGATTCAGCAGACCAAACCTACTAATATTCAGGAAAGTTGAAATGACTCTTCAGAGTCGGGAAGCTGCAGTTGGCCCAACAGTTTCTCAATTCTTGTAAAGAATATGGCATTTTGCCTAATTTTATTAAGTTCACGGTCTACGTCCCACGTTTTCTTACCGGCAGCAACTTTGTGAATAAGACAGTAAATTGTCTGAGGATAGTATTAAAACACATATATCACTCAGTAAATTAGTTTATTTTTCCTTTGATTATAAATATCTTTCCATCACAAATACGACCGGGATAAAAAAAAAAATCTTAAACTTAATTAATTTAGAAAGAGTTTTACCTTATCTGGCAGATATTTTATTAAACTAGAAAAACAGAGTTTTACACTGAAATTAAAATTTATGCGTGTACAGCAGATCTACAATTTTTTTTAACCGACTCTTAGGAAAAAATGAAAAATATTTTTTTTCCAAGCTACAACTATAGAGAGGAAATTTGAAAGACTAAAAAATATTAATATGACACCAATTTTTATCATGGTAAATATTTAATTCATTCCAATCGTTCATTTCTTAAACTGGATGAACGGGATTCAAACATGTCCATAAACGTACATGAGAAAGGTCACGTGAAAGAAAGAAAAAGCCTCGTCATAATGAAAGCTTATCCAGTACCTGTGGGGTTTCAACACTATCGGCAGAACACTGCTGTTATATAAGGGGACAAAATAAATCTCGTTCCTGTGTCTTGGTGCAGTATAACTGTGTATACTGTTTGTAGTATACATATTGTATAAACTCTATTACATAGTATACATATTGTATAAACTCTATTACATAGTATACATATTGTATAAACTCTATTACATAGTATACATATTGTATAAACTCTATTACATAGTATACATATTGTATAAACTCTATTACATAGTATACATATTGTATAAACTCTATTACATAGTATACATATTGTATAAACTCTATTACATATTATACATATTGTATAAACTCTATTACATAGTATACATATTGTATAAACTCTATTACATAGAATATACTCTGTATAATTTTGTATTTCCTGTCAGTGCTCTTTAATTATCTCCAGTTTTACATGTAATTTATATATATAATTTATAAATTATATAAGTGCTAGAATGAGGAAAGAGGGAAGCAGAGGAGAATAAATACCCAGGGGTGCCAAGCACACCCATATCCTGAGGTACGTTTATTATCTTCTCTGAGGTGAAACATAAGGAAGGAGCACTGCAGAAGGTCTACTGTCCCATGCTAGGCAAGTCCAAATCACCTACTTGACCATGAAAAATAAGTCACAGTACTGTCGATGAAACAACTCACAACAAACATCCCTTTTCGAGGAAGATTTAAATTACTTTCCGGTCCATCCCAGACCATCATCAAGTCACAACTTGATAATGGTTTAACATAGATCGAGAGGTCGACAAAAATTTCCTCTCTCCAATTTAGTTTTTAGTTGCTAAATGTATTTGCATTTTGCACTTTTTTTTGCATGTATAATAGTTGCATTTTTTAATAATAAAATTTTGAAGCGCAGAGCTTATGCCACATTAATTATTAAAAATGTTTGTAAAAACCAGTTTTTAATTTATTTCAGATTTTCCAGTAGCAAAAAGTTCATGAAATAATTTATTTTAATAATTATTATTAATTATTACTATTGGGAAACGCTAAGCCAATAGCTGCATCCAGTGCCTAAGTAATGAGAAATAATCAAGAGCCCTTGAATGAGACTTCCTCCAGTATAAATTACAGTTCTATAAGACGTTATCTCTGCGTGGTTTTTTATTTTTCTTATTACCCCTTCAAGAGGGTAGCCTTGACGCTATTGAGGGGCTCTTGATCCAAGGAACTGGGACTACACTTTCCTTCCACGGTATGAAATCGATTACCTCTCGCTCCCCAGGCCGGCCCGATGGACTTAGCATATAATAATAATAATAATAATAATAATAATTAATAATATAATATAAAATAAGAATTTTACTTAGTATAATTTCTATGATAGTTAACTTGCTTGTTATTTGTTATTGCCTTATTTGCTATCAATCGAATCCTTTAAGCTGCACATCCCAGTAGTTTTAGCTGCACATCCCAGTAGTTTTAGCTGCACATCCCAGTAGTTTTAGCTGCACATCCCAGTAGTTTTAGCTGCACATCCCAGTAGTTTTAGCTGCACATCCCAGTAGTTTTAGCTGCACATCCCAGTAGTTTTAGCTGCACATCCCAGTAGTTTCAGCTGCACATCCCAGTAGTTTTAGCTACACATTCCCTGTAGTTTCAGCTGCATGCTCTTTGTATTTTAAGTTTCACATTCCCATGAGTTTTAGTTGCACATTTTTAGTTGCAGCTGCACATTCTTAGTTATAGTTTCACGTTCTTAGTTGTAGTTGCACGTTCTTAGTTGCAGTTCCACGTTCTTTGTTGTGAATTTTTAGTTGTAGTTGCAGATTCTTAGTTGTAGTTGCAGATTCTTAGTTGTAGTTGCACATTCTTAGTTGTAGTTGCACATTCTTAGTTGTAGTTGCACATTCTTAGTTGTAGTTGCACATTCTTAGTTGTAGTTGCACATTCTTAGTTGTAGTTGCACATTCTTAGTTGTAGTTGCACATTCCAGATAAATTTAGCTATACATTCCAAGCAGTTTTAATTACTCATCTCAGTATTTTTTGTTGTAAAGTAGTTTTTTATAAATACTTCTGGTAGTTCAAGCCGAGCTGCGCGTTTCTGCTTAATTTGGCGCTGTTGGAATCCAGTTCTGTCTTCTTTTATATAAATACATTAGTTCGTAAAATTCGTCCTTTTGAAAACGCACCCGTTCGTAACTTTGCCCGTAAATGCCTGCGTTCTTCCTTGTGCTCATTCGGGAAGACGTCCGTTTCTAAAGGTGTCCTTGTGTGTCTTCATTACTACGTCTGTTCGGCTAATTTGTGTACTAGTACGTAAATAAGTCCGTTCGTCTGTAAATGCAGTCTTCCCATATTTTCCGTGTGCCGTTTGGCCTGTTATACGACTTTGATTTTTGGCTTCTCCGGAGAGGGAGGATCGAGCCTCCACCACTCCTTGCACCTAGTGATTTACCCCAAACGGGTTTAGCCCTTACCAAGTCGAATGACCTGGTGCTTTGTTCACGAGCGGGTGGTCGTGGCTTCTTTCATAGCATTCTCAGCTCTCGCACTGCAGGGTTGAAGGATTGATTCCAGTACGGAAGAAACGTTGGGCACGTTTCTTTACCCTAGCTGTCCCTGTTCACCTTCCATGCCCTCACTTTAATTTGTTAAGCGTAATCTCTTGCGAATTAATCAAAATAAAGAAGAGAATTCTTTGCAACCTTCTTTGTATGCATCCTCGGCTTTCCTGATTAGATTTCCAAGCCGCTTCATTGATATTTGCATCTTTCATGCATCGAAGAGTGCACTGCGGGGGTCAACAGAATTCTGCAACAGAAGGCCTATGTTTTTTTTAGGTTAAAATAGGGTTTTTATACCTCAGCCGTGATGTGTCAGTATGATTTAAAACTTAAAATGGTGTATGTGCCACTAATGTGGCATTTTATTGGGGAAAGGCAACGTTTTGCTCTCCAGGAGCTTCAAGTCAATGCAGGCACCTGAATAGCGAAACGTTGCCGTGATAAAATGTCACATTAGTTCACACACGTGTCCTTTTACTTAACACATTGTTAGTAACTCAGTCATTATTACAAAATTTAAAAATAATCAAAGAAATCGTAAAAAAAAAAAAAAAAATAGCATTTTCTCGTTGAAAAACTTCTTCCGGTATCACTCGCGTATAATTTCCTAACAAAATTTTTTTTAATGTCATGTGCATAAGCTGACTTATCTACCTACGCTATTTAGAATAGTTTAAGTGTACATGAGAGTATGATAGGTTACATTAGGTTGGGATAACGAGCTTTAAAAAAATCCAAATATAACATGCCTTATCCTCTTAGTGTAAATGATGGCTGAAGACAAAATTGTTTTGGCGAGAGATCTGCAAACGTGACCCGACAAGACAGAGAATGCTTGACAGTAAAAGTGGACCCCCGGTTAACGAACTTTTTTCATTCCAGTAGTATGTTCAGGTGCCAGTACTGACCGAATTTTTTCCCATAAGGAATATTGTGAAGTAGATTAGTCCATTTCAGACCCCCAAACATACACGTACAAACGCACTTACATAAATACACTTACATAATTGGTCGCAATTGGAGGTGATCGTTAAGCGGGGGTCCACTGTACTTTACTGTCACAGTCGATTAAAGACATTCTTGAGACGGAGGAAGATATTGACAGTTCATTTGAAAGGATAGATGGTAACTCTGAAGTAGACAAGGTGTGAGCATGTTAGAGATAAATATGGGCCGGAATAAGAGTAGTTGAGACCTCAGGGCAAACAACTTTGAGGGGAAGGGAGGTGGAGGCCCAGACCAAGCAACCTGGATGGGAGGAGGAGAGGAGAGCGAACTACTTGTGTGGGCCCCAAGGCAAACAACTTGTGAGGGGCACGAGAGGAAGCAACTTGTAGGGGGGAGCGCCCAAGAGCAAATAACTTTTGTGGGCCCCAGAACAAGGAGCTTGTGGGGGCCTCAGAACGAGGAGCTTGTGGGGGTCCCAGAACAAGCACCTTGCTGGGGTCACTACCACTAATCTTGTCAAGTTATTACATAACGTGTTAACCAGCTATGTTTTCGTTTTCTTCCAGACTTAATTTATTAGAAGAAACAAAATACACATTTATCCTCACGGTTGAATGGAACATTAGAATCGTGTATTGACTGACTAGAAAACTGCTCCGCGTTGGACGCTGTTGTGTAGGGAGGTAACCGAGGCTAACACACCGGATGCCTTCCCTTTAATCCGGCACTAAGACATGTGGTCTTTGGGATTCGACACGTTCTTGAGGTGTGAGCAAGGTGACATCTTCAGAGGAATTCAGAGGAACCGTTTAACGGACTTGAGCTCTGGATGTGGCAAACACGGTGCCTGTACAATGAATGATGAGTGGGGGAATGTTGCGGGCCTGTGTATCATTGGAATAGTGACGCTCATGAATTTCCGATAAGGTAACTGGGGACTGAGTGGTGATGAATTTGTTTCCTTGTGTGGATCACCTTGCCATGGTGGGAACTGGCCGATGTGTCATTTGTTTCATTTCACGACCAGTTTATGAAGCCTTTTATATCTTGTCTGCTATTAGTTCCAAATCTTTGAGAAACATGTGTGGAAATAAGTAATAAGATAGTTATTGGTCATGTTTTTACCTTTTACTTATAATTAAAGTTTCCTTTCTAGAGGGACTTCAGTATATATAAAAAAAATTATTGTAGGATTTTTTATTTTTTCATTATATACTTTTTAATTGACTCATCTGAAGATTACCTGCCGAATACTTCGGGAGAAACCGCCTCCACAACCCGATCCTGGTTAGTCAGGATACATCTGTTGAGAATAGTTGTGTATTTTTAATCTTCTCAAGCCATGAGTTGTCGAAAATTAGTTACATGTCATGAATGTCAACCATATGGGTTTGTCACCAGACAACCAGCCAAGTGATGAGCGGTAGACTGTGGTATCTTTAACCTCAAAAACAGAATTTAGCTAATATATATTAAGGAAATGAGTGCACGTATGTATTGTGTGTGTGTGTGTGTGTGTGTGTGTGTCGGTTGGAAGTAAATTAAACTTTAAAGAAGTTTGTGTCTTCTGATGAACTTTGTATCAGACTTACTTAGCTCTGAAAGTAAAAATTAGTGAGAGTTATAAAAGTTGTTTGTCGCACAGGAAACACTACCAAGTGTTACGCCTTCTGAGATTCACGTAAATTTAAGACTCGAGACTTCAGGTTTAGTTCGTATCTCACAAGGATGATAGAAATTGGTCTGTTCCCAGTCGAAGCCCTTTGTATCTCAGAAGAAATGTGAAAATCTATTCTGAAGCTTCTCATATTCTTCCATTGTCTCTCTCAGTAGAGCTTTTCGTCATTTGATCGAGGCCTTCCTCAGGCTTACAGGTGCACTTCTTAAAAAAAAAATCACATGTGATGCAAAGGCAAGTCTTCTACCACCACAACATAATATATATAGTATCGCCACCTGTTAGTGTAATGATATGGTACATTTACCTTCGTGGCCGTGTTACACGTTATCTTAAAACAGTAATTTGCAATGGTGATCTTACGTGAGACATCGTCGGCAAATTGTGTCTAGATATTTAGTGTTAATTTGAGTTGGCACAGGGCCAGTCAGTGCCATGTCAGTGCTCGCGATGGAACTAATGCTCCTCGTCTTGAGATATCACCAGTGATGGTAAAGACAGCTAAAAAGCGGTTTGTTTGCTGAGCTCCTGATTTTTCGAAAATCACTTTACACAACACTGATGATAACTGTAATATCAACTGTAATATTATAGGCTCATGTACGATATCTATTACACACACACACACACACACACACACACACACACCCACACACACACACACACACACACACACACACACACACACACACACACACACACACACACACACACACACACACACACACATATTCCGACATCTCAATAAGGAATCGTTGAGGACCCTGTACACCGTGTATGCCAAGCCTATATTGGTGCATGCGGCACCAGTTTAGAACCCACAGCTAGCCAAGCACGTAAAGAAATTAGAGAAAGTGCAAAGGTTTGCAACAAGACTAGACCTGGAACTACGAGGAGAGGTTAAGGGAAATAGACCTGTCGACACTGGAGGACAGGAGAGACAGGGGGATATCATAACGACATATAAAATATTGAGAGGAATTGACAAGATGGGTATAGACTGGATGTTTTAGAGATTGGACAATGCAACAAGGGGTCACAATTGGAAGTTAAAGACTCGTATGAATCACAGGGATGTTAGGAAGTATTTCTTCAGTCACAGAGTTGTCAGGAAGTAAAATAGTCTAGGAAGTGATGTAGTGGAGGCAGGATCTATACATAGCTTTAAGAAGAGGTATGATCAAGCTCATGGAGCAGGAATAGTGACCTAGTAGCGACCAGTGAAGAGGCGGGGGCAGGAGCTGTAACTCGATCCCTGCAACCACAAATAGGTGAAAACACATATGCACTCATTGGCCAGTTTATTAGGTACATCCTTCTAGTACTGCATTGATTGTTTCCTATTTTCATTAAAATCTGCTAATAATCAGTTTTGTGCCTGTCAGTGTGCCATTATCCAGGAACCAGAGTGCCATTATCCAGGAACCAGAGTGCCATTATCCAGGAACCAGAGTGCCATTATCCAGGAACCAGAGTGCCATTATCCAGGAACCAGAGTGCCATTACCCAGGAACCAGAGTGCCTTTATCCAGGAACCAGAGTGCCATTATCCAGGAACCAGAGTGCCATTACCCAGGAACCAGAGTGCCATTATCAAGGAACCAGATGCTCATTCGCTGGTCAGTCTGTTATTGATTTCCCCCAGACATGTATGTAGAGGGGAAATGAGGCGAGATGATCCCTTTGCTGAACACCCTCAGATGAAGTGGCTTTCTACTCTCCAAATTATTGCATGCACAAATTTTCCCTTACCTTATTCGGCAAGAAGAGCATTTTTCGAGCGAAAATTGCAAATTTTACTTATTCGGCACTTCATATATATGTTTCAGCGCCTCAGCGTGGCCATCCAGAGGGGAAATGCTTGCTGCATACTTGGCTCGCGTCTGACTTCGGAGGAGCTGAAAGAGATTCATAATCTTTGATATACTGTACTAATGTATTCATGTTTGTGCTTTCTGTCAATGTATTTTGTCCATATATATATACATTACATTATATATATATATATATATATATATATATATATATATATATATATATATATATATATATATATATTTATATATATATATATATATATATATATATATATATATATATATATATATATATAAAATGTCGTGCCGAATAGGCAGAATTTGCTATCTTTGCTTATATAGCAACGTTTATCTTGCCATATGGGACAAGTGAAAATTTGTGTATGCAATAATTTCGACAAAATCATTCTGAACCTAACGAAAAAAAATATATTTCACTGTTTGTATAGTATTAAATTATTGTTAACAAATCTAAAATATATTTAGTTGGGTTAGGCTAAAATAAATTGTTCTTGTTATAATAAGGTTAGGTAAGTTTTCTAAGATTCTTTTGGTGCAAAATTAAATTTTTTTTACATTAACATTAATGAAAAAAGTATAACTTTAAACGTATAAGAGAAAATTTTAGAAAGGACTTAATTTTAAATAAGTTCTTGCTAATTGACCAGTTTTACATATTTGGCACGACATATATATATATATATATATATATATATATATATATATATATATATATATATATATATATATATATATATATAGTGTGTGTGTCTGTGTGTGTGTAATTACATTTCATCTCATGCTGCCACACATACACGCACAAGCACTCGCGAAATGTAATTAATGAATCACATAAGATATTTGATTTTTCTTCTATCATAATTTTTTTTTTGCCAGTATGCTTGCCGCAGAACCTCACAAGAATAAACATTTGCGTGAAATTCTTGTTATATAGCAGAGAACTCCCTCTCTTCTCTAGTTTCTTTAAGCCTGATACTAATCTTGGGATCAAGAAGGCTTTACCTTGCACCAACTTGGCTCCCCCGATTACAAAGTCGCCAGAGCTACGATATAGCAGAAACTTAGCGATTTCATCGGCTATCTCAACGGAGATTAAACAAGATCAGCACTGCCTCACGGGTGGAATACCTTAGTAGAGTCATTAGGAGGTTGGAGGGGGTCAGGTTGTCACAGCAAGCTGCCTTCCCGCGAGCCTAATGGCTTTAATACCTCGTATACTCTGAAGACTCACTTCCAGCCACGTTAAAATGCCACACACACACACACACACCGTGTTCATAGCTGAGGTAGATACAGTTGTGGAGAGTGTTGTGACTGTTATAAGTGTTCTGACAAGGATTTTGAGTAGAAACGAAGGCAGAGTGCTTTGTTACTACTGAAGGGCGTACATTAGCCGATTGTCACTAGTCAGTGTAGTCTTACTGAAGAATATAGTCGTATGGCTGCGTAACATCTCATAGCAGATTGTTGTCTTGTGGCTGAATGCCACTGTATGGAGAGTATTGCCTAATAGTTGTGGGTTGACCGAACGTCAGTAAATTTATTTGATGAAATGAGAATAGGTTGTTGTAGGACTTGTTAATGAGTGCGAGGTGAATGGGAGGCGTGGCAGTTGTCATTGGTTTAAGCAGTTATTTGTAACTAAGCTATTAAGATTGTCTGTTCTTCGGAACTAAATTCATAGTGTATATATATATATATATATATATATATATATATATATATATATATATATATATATATATATATTCTTTATTAACACACTGGCCGATTCCCACCAAGGCAGGGTTGCCCGAAAAAGAAAAACTTTCACCATCATTCACTCCATCACTGTCTTGCCAGAAGGGTGCTTTACACTACAGTTTTTAAACTGCAACATTAACACCCCTCCTTCAGAGTGCAGGCACTGTACTTCCCATCTCCAGGACTCAAGTCCGGCCTGCCGGTTTCCCTGAATCCCTTCATAAATGTTGCTTTGCTCACACTCCAACAGCACGTCAAGTATTAAAAACCATTTGTCTCCATTCGCTCCTATCAAACACGCTCACGCATGCCTGCTGGAAGTCCAAGCCCCTCGCACACAAAACCTCCTTTACCCCCTCCCTCCAACCTTTCCTAGGTCGACACCTACCGCGCCTTCCTTCCACTACAGACTGATACACTCTTGAAATCATTCTGTTTCGCTCCATTCTCTACATGTCCGAACCACCTCAACAACCCTTCCTCAGCCCTGTGGACAACAGTTTTGGCAATCCCGCACCTCCTCCTAACTTCCAAACTACGAATTCTCTGCATTATATTCACACCACACATTGCCCTCAGACATGACATTTCCACTGCCTCCAGCCTTCTCCTCGCTGCAACATTCATCACCCATGCTTCACACCCATACAGGAGTGTTGGTAAAACTATACTCTCATACATTCCCCTCTTTGCTTCCAAGGACAAAGTTCTTTGTCTCCACATACTCCTAAGTGCACCGCTTACCCTTTTCCCCTCATCAATTCTATGATTCACCTCATCTTTCATAGACCCATTCACTGACACGTCCACTCCCAAATATCTGAATACATTCACCTCCTCAATGCTTTCTCCCTCCAATCTGATATCCAATCGTTCATCACCTAATCTTTTTGTTATCCTCATAACCTTACTCTTTCCTGTATTCACTTTCAATTTTCTTCTTTTACATACCCTACCAAATTCATCCACCAACCTCTGCAACTTCTCTTCAGAATCACCCAAGAGCACAGTGTCATCAGCAAAGAGCAACTGTGATAACTCCCACTTTATGCGTGATTCTTTATCTTTTAACTCCAAGTCTCTTGCCAAGACCCTCGCATTTACTTCTCTTACAACCCAATCTATAAATATATTGAACAACCACGGTGACATCACACATCCTTGTCTAAGGCCTACTTTTACTGGGAAATAATCTCCCTCTTTCCTACATACTCTGTCTTGAGCCTCACTATCCTCGTAAAATCTCTTCACTGCTTTCAGTAACCTACCTCCTACACCATACACCTGCAACATCTGCCACATTGCCCCCCTATCCACCCTGTCATACGCCTTTTCCAAATCCATAAATGCCACAAAAACCTCTTTAGCCTTATCTAAATACTGTTCACTTATATGTTTCACTGTAAACACCTGGTGTTATATATATATATATATATATATATATATATATATATATATATATATATATATATATATATATGCATGGATGCTTAACAATTCGCAAACGGGAGAAATTATTTACAAGCAGTATGTCTCAGTCCACGTCAGGATTCGAACCTACACATTCTGCATCAAAGTACTTAGGCCACTCTGCCAGAATTATTTGTAACTGAGGGCTAAGAGATATAAAAAAAAATATTTGGATTTCTTTCTGAAACCATCTGTATATTCCGCTTCCCCTACAACCCCCCTTTTTTTTTACCTATAGTTGTATTTTATTACATGATATGGTACACAAGGTTTAGAAGATACATTCTCATGGGGTGTAGGTTCACCAGTCAGTTCTAAAGGTGTTGCCTTCCTATTTACATGTATAACTAACTACATACTTTTGTAACCCATTTTAAGTAGAATTATGGAGGTAAGTAAGTCATGTCATTAGTGTCTAGCAGTATTAATGGTAACTAAAACACGTATTGCAGAATAAGCATTGACTAATTTAGTGTTTCGTTCTCTTCAGTATCGTCATCAGAACGGTCAGTATATGTCTGAGGTATTATCCAGATCCGACGCTGAACAGAATTTAATGTTAAAGAATGTTAAAATATTGAGAACTTCCAGCTGGTTTTCTTTATGAAGACTGACGCCTCACTCGCTACTCTCTCTTTCAATGAAATTCCAAGTCTATGTAAATCCTCGTCGCTTTTTCTCCTTCTCTTTCCCCCTCCTTTGCCGAGGGCGAAACATGGATCCCGGCTTAGGTATGTGTGTGTGTGTTTGTGTTTGTGTGCGCGTGCATGCGTGCGTGCGTTTTATGTGTGTATTTTGTATTTTGTGTACGTGTGTGAATGTGTGTGGTCGTTCGTTAGTATGTGTGTTCATGCACGTGTTTTACGTGTGCATTTTTCATGAATGTGTTTTATGTGTTGGTGTGTATTTTTTGTGTTTGTGTGTGCGCGCGCTTGTGTATGTATTTTTCACACATGTTTGTGTATGTATCTTGCGTATGTGTGTGTGTGTGTGTGTGTGTGTATTTTCTCGTTTATTCTCCCGTGTGAGTGCCTGACAGAAGAAAACTTACAAAACTTCAGAATAATAAAAAAAATTCCCCGATGCCGCAGCTGCAACAATTCACAACTAATCCACGATTTGTAGATGAAACTCTAGACGAAGTCTCAGCTTAAACATATTCAACACCCGAGTTGATGATGCTCCAGGAAGCACCGAAATGTCTCCCCAAGTTTTCTCCACAAATTTCATGTTTGTTGTGAATAATTAAGCTCATATCCCTTGCAACGTTAAAGACACACAATGCAACCCGCTTTGAGAATTTTTTTTTGTGCGAAAGTTAAACACATTATTAGATTTGGGTGAGATGAGCGTGTATAACATAAGTCACTAAAGGGATTTTATCCTTTCCATTGTAGCACAGTGGGATCTAATTCCTCGTTGTCTTTTAATCCAAACATTTAACACCATTGAAAACCCTCCTATATTCTTTACTCAGCTTGTGTGATAATCCTTAAGGCTTCCTGAATTAAAATATTAAACTTTTAACAGTATTAAATCTACACGAGAATTACGAGCTGTTTTCTTTTCCTGATTACAAAAGAGGGGAAAAATCTGGGTATTTTAGAGCAGTGTTTCCTTGTGCTCTCGTCTGTCTTTTCTATCATTTTTATGTCAGGTTTTCCTGTGTCACTTTCTTAACGTTGATTGTATTTTTTTTTTCTATTTTTTCTTATTTTTGGCTACTTTTTGTCAGACTAGGTAAGGTTAAGTTAAATTAGCTGACGTTATGCTGACTTGGGTTATATTACGTAAGGTTAGGTTTAGTTGTTAGGTCAGGTTAGGTTAAAGTTACGTTAGGTCAGGTCAGTTAGGTTAGGCTAAATTAACCTGAGTTAAGTAAGGACAGAGTAGGTCATGTTTTTTAACATACATAAACCAGAGAAATTCGCATTTAACCTCAAATATACGAGAAAAATAAACTACCTTGACACGACTAGTAACACTATCTTTAAGCGTTACCAGGTAACGTAACCCACACGAGCCTCACTGCTGGTGCCACACACGGTGCTAAACCCGTAAGCCAAACTTACGGGTTTAACGCTTCCCTGTAATAAAATTATCATTATTATTATAGCAATAATTACAATAGTAATCATTGTATTATGATAATACTCTATTATTAATAATAATAATAATAATAATAATAATAATAATAATATGCACCTGGGAGGCTGCAGCCTAACATTTTCTTCAGTTTAAATAACGAGAATATTTCCTCATTCATTAAAAATTCATGCATGCGCTGCATGACCCCAACGGGTTTAGTGCAAATTTCATGAATAAAATAAAAATAAATCCCCGTTGCCTTGGCAACGGGAACTACCTTGAAAGCCCTCTCCCCCAAAAAAACAAAGATTCTTTTGTATTTCCCCCCTCACGTTCATGGGGAACCGCTAAACCCGTAAGGGTCGCACATCGCCTGGGTAATAGGATGCTTAGCCTAAGGTCAAAGGAAGAGAAGGGTAGCTCCAGCTCCTTGAATCAAAAGCCCTTCACAGGCATCAAGGCTTGGGAAAAGTCGATTTCGTCAGCGAGATATTGTGCTCTCGTGAACCAAACAAATTGTCCAAAAGAAGAGACTTTGACGAGATTCGAATCGATATGAAGCGATGCTTCGGAAGTCTTATTTTTCACCGAGTGATACACACTGCGAGGTGTGTATCACTCTGTGTATACACTGAAATGTCTGCATCTTTGTGTATATACACCGAGAGGTGAATGTGTGTGTGTGTGTGTGTGTGTGTGTGTGTGTGTGTGTGTGTGTGTGTGTGTGTGTGTGTGTGTGTGTACTGTGAGATGTGTATCGCTGTATATGTACACAGAGATAATTTTAATCCCTATTATAGGGATTAAAATATCCTTGACTAATGGTAAACATGTAAAATTCCCCTTAATGCCATCGTGTAATCTATAAGCTTAAGTTCCAGTAAACCAACACAGAGTTATAGTCTATCACCACCACTAAGTCAACCACCACTGCCACGGGTGTGGTGTCTGTGGTAGATGGTTGGAGAGTCAGATTCAGGGCCACTTGAAGACCAGTTCGAATCTCGTCACTCCGTTGAATTGTTACACTCGTTTATTACGACTCTTCAGCTAATAAAAATGTATAGAGAGGGTGCCATCGTGGTCCAGCTGTGAGAATGTCTTCGTGGAACAGGTCGAGGTGCTATCTTGGTATAGGGGTACAGGTGTCGCAGTAGTATTGAGGTGTAGGGATACAGTTGTGTAAATGCCACTGTGGTACAGTGGTACAGGAATGGTACCACCCAGCTAGCTCAAACTTGATCCAACATGACTATGTATGTACAGTGAATGCACTCTCCAAAATTCTCTTGTTTTGAGATTGTAACGAGGAATTAAAAGTAGGATTAATGAGCACTCAAAGTAGTGGTGACGAAACACGTAAATCAAAGGTAAAAAGCACTCAAAGCAGGAGTAAGAAAAGTATACATATAGTCGTTAAATAAAAAAAAATCGACGAAGGCTTCCGAAAAGTTGAAAAGTAATGTAGTTTTAAAGTATCGCGATGGTCTTGATATGCAAATAAGGATGAGATATGAAGGAAAGTTAGGGATAATAAATGACAAAGATCAGTACGAAATGATAAAGTGCATAAATAAAGTCACGTTGCTGCCAGCAGTGATGTCTCCAGGTATTTCCAACTATTTCGTTTTTCACCAAGTCCACATACATCAGAGGATATGCAACAAAATAGCAATGAACAGGTGATATCACCATACGCAAAGCATCCACTGTGTGAAAATAGTGGACTTCCAAACCATTTCGTGATTTCTCACGTTATCGTGGTCTTTGAGAAGTTCACTATTTTTTCACAGCGGTTATTTTACAAAGGTGTGGTTGCACATAATCAGTCTGTGAGTTGGTGAGATCGTAACAAGTAAGGATGATAAACCATAAATCCTTCGTTTAATTGAAGGTAATTTACGTGTTCTTTTTCACATATTTAGTCGATGTACAAACGTATTTAGCAAATAATCTGGTGGTACATTACATTGTTGCTTATTACCCGACAGAAAATGCGTTACTACATGCATGTAATTGAATTGACAGAAGTCCATTCGGTAGTACATGCCGTAAATATATTCTGGGGAGTCATGTTTCTTTTGTGTTAAGTTCGTATGGAAAAAAACTGAACGAAAAATATTTGCTCGAAGAGGCAAGAAAATCGTACTTGTACGAAATCTAACAGGCTGACCTCAGTCTGTTTTCAGTATTTATTTTCTCTTATATTTATACCAAAATTATCATTAGTGTTTCCCTTTTCTGAGCACACATCCCAAGGCCAATTAAAGGAAACTTTCCCAGCTTACAGAGTTAGAAGGATGAAAAAGGTGCTCAAAAAATGTAAAAACTTTAATGTGGAGGTTTCAGAGGAACAAACAAAATCCTTGGGGTATGCCACTCTTGAGTAATTCAACTCAAAATGATGTACAGATTTCGTGCAGGAGGAATAACTGCTTCAAAAATGATAACGTGCATTGCACTGATCAAAAAAAATTCTTTCTGACGAAGGTATGAGATTTTCTTCGTAAATCTGAATGGTACATTAGTGATTGCCAAGGAGGATGACACTTAGTTCTTGAATCAGCATTCATCAGTTGGTGTCTAACACAACGTCAACCAAAACAACGGTTTCTGCAGTTTAGATAAACCTTTTACCAGGAAACTTCTAGACTGTTTGGATATCAACTTGACTAACAGTAGCATCAAATAATATCTATTTTTCTTTTTAATGTGGATGCCGGGTAAGCCAGCTTCAGTGATGGGGCCATCTAACGAAGGTGCTCCTTGTAAAAAAAATAAAACTAAGCGCCGCCCTAGCTGGAAATACGTTCTTATTTCATTCTGTTTAGCAGTTGCAAGACTGACGGCAAATATGCTTAGGGAATGAATGACATTTTCCACCTAAGTAGCTCGCACTTTATTCTGAGCAGAATATTCTACGATAAAGCTGATATTCTGTTTCTGGGTCATTAGTTCAGCTCTCAGCCAATGCTACCACGGTATTTTCACACACCTCTGCCAGTAGCCACTTACTCGGTTGTTTACAAATGTCGCTTGTCTCGTTTCTCCAGGAGAGGAGCGCCTCTTATAACTAAGACTTGCGTCAGAAGACATTTGTCCTGTTTCCTGACCAATCTTATCTTAACCTACTGTAACTTAACGCGCACCTTACTAACTCTTCATCTCACCGCTACTTATTACTAAGTTTGCTCTCTCACAAAGCTTGTTTGTGACTTGATAAAGTTCAGAACTTGGGCGAAACATCGTTAATGAAGATTTCTTAAAAATGCTTTTGTACCTCCTTCCCGCTCTGTCTCGTGCTTAGCTCTTTCAGAGGCGGTAATCCCGCAGGGGTTATACAGCGTATACATAATGGAAGCTAAACATTTTTTTAATCCGAGGAAGAGGAAAGTAGCCCGAGTTCACTGGATCAAAAGCATTTCCCCAGTATCAAAAAAGTGACTGGAAAAAAATATGTAAAAATGGAATCCCCCCAAATTAAAAAAGAATTGAGTCCTCTTTTACATGTGTGAATTCCCGCCCCGGGTATTAATTAAGCATCTAATGGGATTCCCAAGTTCTGGCTACAAAATACTAAAAAATTTGAAACGAGGACGAAATTTATGGGAACGTATAATTTTATGATTAATTTTACATTGTCTTATTACAAGGCTTCGCTTGTGTTGTGGCTGGTAGCGTTCAGGGCAGAGACAGACAGACAGACACACAGACAGATACAGATAGTCATATAGTATGGCACTAAACGCATATATTCAATATTTTTAATCTTGTATAAAAATGGTAATTGTGTACCATGAAAATGTGTGTACTCACCTACTTGTGGTTGCAGGGGGTCAAGTTGCAGCTCCTGGCTGTGTATGGATCCTACTTTTACCATTTCACTGTCCGGTTTGTACTGGTTCCTGACCACTCAGAAGCTTAAGAAATGTTTTATAACATCCCTCTGACTCTTCTGTGTTAAATTTAATTTCCATTTGTCTCCTCGTCTTCCTGTTTCCTCTTTCTTTTACAGTTTGTCCTCTCAGTATTTTGTACGTCGTTGTCATGTCACGATCGTTACCACTGGTTCTTCTGTCCTCTGCTATGAGCTTTAGCTCAAAGCAGAGGACTATTTTTTCTGTCATGTCGTTCATGTGCCCAAGAAATAGTACCAGTCCTACTGCTAACCCTTGTGGAACCCCTCTAATCACACTTGCCCAATCCGACATTACTTCTCGGATAATAGTTTGTTTCCTTCCTGTTAAGTATTCCTTGTTCCACGGTAGTGCTTTTCTTGTTATTCTTGCCCGTACTTCGAGCTTTGGTCTCTCTGGCGCCATACTCTATTAAGAGTCTTCTTACTGTCCAAAAATCTGCAATCCACTGATCCCTCTCTCTTTCCTGCCTCTCTTCTGTAACCTTGTCTTTGAACTATAGCTGTTTTTTTGTTTTGAACAGGATTTCCCGTCTCTAAAACCGTACTGGTTGTTGTTTCTGAACCCGCTCCTTTGCAGGTGCTCCACTACTCTCCTCTGATAAAAGTCTCCATTACCATGCATACTGTGCACGTCGGTTTCAACGACCTGTAGTTTAATGTTACGTTTCTCTTACTCTTTCTTAAATAACGGGACTGCATCTGTTGTCTTCCACACATGAGTGTGTGATGTGCGTGCATGCGTTCGCATATCTGTGGCCTTGTACCTGTGTCCGTCATTGAAACGCTCCAGCCCAACTTTCAAATGTATGTCGTGTTTGTCATGCTGGTTAGATCGTTGACATTAAGGATGTGGTATTGACGCAGATAGTGGTTGGCGCACGGCAGGAACAAGTGGTGGCCGACCCCACTCTAAACTAGAACCAATATAGATTTTACGAAGATAAAGTCTCGGAGGAAACGACCCGAGGCGAGACGAGAAAGGAAAATCGTTGCCCCCTGAAGGAGAGGCTGAGAGCGGGGCGTTTTATACGACGGAAAGACGAAACTCAACGTTTCTCGAGATGTAAACAACTCTGGTGACATCCGTCGTTGCCCCTGCAGGAGAGATGAAGCTTGATGTTACGCAACATGTAAACAAACTCTGTTGACGGCTGCTGCAGAAAAGACGATGTTTGTGTTCCTTAATGTAGCTTTCAGGGGGATATATATATATATATATATATATATATATATATATATATATATATATATATATATATATATATATATATATATATATTATCACACTGGCCGATTCCCACCAAGGCAGGGTGGCCCGAAAAAGAAAAACTTTCACCATCATTCACTCCATCACTGTCTTGCCAGAAGGGTGCTTTACACTACAGTTTTTAAACTGCAACATTAACACCCCTCCTTCAGAGTGCAGGCACTGTGCTTCCCATCTCCAGGACTCAAGTCCGGCCTGCCGGTTTCCCTGAACCCCTTCATAAATGTTACTTTGCTCACACTCCAACAGCACGTCAAGTATTAAAAACCATTTGTCTCCATTCACTCCTATCAAACACGCTCACGCATGCCTGCTGGAAGTTCAAGCCCCTCGCACACAAAACCTCCTTTACCCCCTCCCTCCAACCTTTCCTAGGCCGACCCCTACCCCGCCTTCCTTCCACTACAGACTGATACCCCTCAAGGAAGGTTCCTTGATGTTGGTGAGGGGCTCTTGATTTAGGGAATTGGATCTGTGCTCCAGTTCCCCGAATTAAGCCTGAATGCCTTCCACATCCCCCCCCCAGGCGCTGTATAATCCTCCGGGTTTAGCGCTTCCCCCTTGATTATAATAATAATAATAATAATACAGACTGATACACTCTTGAAGTCATTCTGTTTCGCTCCATTCTCTCTACATGTCCGAACCACCTCAACAACCCTTCCTCAGCCCTCTGGACAACAGTTTTGGTAATCCCGCACCTCCTCCTAACTTCCAAACTACGAATTCTCTGCATTATATTCACACCACACATTGCCCTCAGACATGACATCTCCACTGCCTCCAGCCTTCTCCTCGCTGCAACATTCATCACCCATGCTTCACACCCATATAAGAGCGTTGGTAAAACTATACTCTCATACATTCCCCTCTTTGCCTCCAAGGACAAAGTTCTTTGTCTCCACAGACTCCTAAGTGCACCACTCACCCTTTTCCCCTCATCAATTCTATGATTCACCTCATCTTTCATAGAACCATCCGCTGACACGTCCACTCCCAAATATCCGAATACATTCACCTCCTCCATACTCTCTCCCTCCAATCTGATATCCAATCTTTCATCACCTAATCTTTTTGTTATCCTCATAACCTTACTCTTTCCTGTATTCACTTTCAATTTTCTTCTTTTGCACACCCTACCAAATTTATCCACCAATCTCTGCAACTTCTCTTCAGAATCTCCCAAGAGCACAGTGTAATCAGCAAAGAGCAACTGTGACAACTCCCACTTTGTGTGATTCTTTATCTTTTAACTCCACGCCTCTTGCCAAGACCCTCGCATTTACTTCTCTTACAACCCCATCTATAAATATATTAAACAACCACGGTGATATCACACATCCTTGTCTAAGGCCTACTTTTACTGGGAAATAATTTTCCTCTTTCCTACATACTCTAACTTGAGCCTCACTATCCTCACTATATATATATATATATATATATATATATATATATATATATATATATATATATATATATATATATTATATGAAAGAAGAGAGAATCTGAAGTAGACTTTGATGTGCGACGTGCCCGAGTCTTGGGTCCTGGAGTTTACCTGAAGAGAGTTCCGGGGGTCAACGCCCCCGCGGCCCGGTCTGTGACCAGGCCTCCTTGTGATAAAGACTATACCAACATGTTATTACACATGTTGCTGTTATTGGCTACTGTAATATTTTGCTAACTAGGGAAAACGATTTTACCTTCATTTAAAATTCATCTTAATTTGCCAGTGAATAAGAAAATGTGAATAAAAAAGATAAAATGAAAGCAAATTGTAACTAAATTTAAAAACTCTTGAGACAACATAATTTTTATAATTAATATTCCTAGAGTGAGAATTACTACTGCTTATCTTCAAACTGACACTAAAATGTGAGAACTGGTAGAAATATAGTCATCAATGTGACTAGGTGGTTCACAGTCGTCAGTGTGACGAGGTGGCTTACAGTCATCAATGTGACTAGGTGGTTCACAGTCGTCAGTGTGACGAGGTGGCTCACAGTCATCGATGTGACTAGGTGGTTCACAGTCGTCAGTGTGACGAGGTGGCTTGCAGTCATCAATGTGACTAGGTGGTTCACAGTCGTCAGTGTGACGAGGTGCTTTGCAGTCATCAATGTGACTAGGTGGCTCACAGTCATTAATGTGACGAGGTGGCTTAGTCATCGATGTGACTAGGTGGTTCACAGTCGTCAGTGTGACGAGGTGGCTTACAGTCATCGATGTGACTAGGTGGTTCACAGTCGTCAGTGTGACGAGGTGGCTTGCAGTAATCAATGTGACTAGGTGGCTCACAGTCATCAATGTGACGAATTGATAATCATAATCTCTCAGCAGCAGGGAATTTATATTCGCGAGATTCTAAAAAATTGTTTTTAGCTAGATATTTTAACTTGAAATATCTATGATCATTAACAATTTCAAACTTAAGTTTGTCTTTTCCAGTCTAAAACATAAGGTGTCCCGTAGCTCGATTGCCAGCGCACTCAACTCACACCCGTCTGGGGATTGATCCCCGGTACGGGTGGAAACATCAGGTTGTACTTCCTTAAGACACTTGTTGTCCATGTTCACCTATCAGTAAAATAGGTTCTTGGGTGTTAATAGACTGGTGTGGGTCGCATCCTGGGACAAAATTGACCTAATTTACCCGATTTTATATGACTCACGAAATTGTAATGACACGATTGCAAGCAACCCATACCACGGGCGGGGAATTGAATTCGTGGCGACTGAGTTTTACGACTCACTCGCCACGAGTTCAATCCCCACCCGTGGTGTTTGTTTTCTATATAGTAGTATGTCAATGATGTCAGCTAGGCCTGTATACCTTGTACATGTACTTGTAGAAATAAAGATTATTATTATTTGCATACTAAAACATCGTATGTATTAAATTATTCACAGATATAATTTACTCCTGTTGCACTGAAGTGTTTCTGTGTACCAGTAATTCACAGGGATTAAATTCTTGCTAAAATGAATCAATGCGACAGATGAAAGTAATCAACTGTGACACTCCTCACTTACTCAGAGCTTGCTTCAGTGCTAAAATGTAACACACACACACACACACACACACACACACACACACACACACACACACACACACACACACACACACACACACACACACACACACACACACATCATACTCATAAGATCAGATTCTCTCGAATCATTAGCTAGACACATGTTGAAGTATTTCTGCGTAGCTCATGCGAATCGCATAACTCCTCTCTCTCTCTCTCTCTCTCTCTCTCTCTCTCTCTCTCTTTCTCTTTCTCTTTCTCTCTTTCTCTCTCTCGGCTACAGTTTCACCTGCTTTTTATCAAGTTTTGGATGCCTTGTTTCGTTTAAGCTTCATGAATCCAGTTGAATATAGTGGATCAGACTGATCATTTGATTCATGAATTTGTCACGAAATTCCAGGAAAATACCAGGTCTTAGAGTTAAATCAGTGAGAACAGCAAAATCCATTAAGTAAATTCTTGATCAGAAGTTAGAAATATGAAGTCATGATAAACGGAAACTCTATTAGTAATGTAGTGACTTTATTTAAGACGACGTTGCACCAGTTCGTCGTCTACCGTTAGGGACATAGTGAAGAAGATACCAGCCAGGAAGATGTAAACTAACACTGGTATATTTGCCATCCCATGTGTTGGAGGCAACATGGTGTACGTGGGTGAGACGGCCAGAAGTACAGACCAGCGAGTGAGAGACTACAATATGAGTGTCGCAGATAAAACCATGAATAACGCTTTTGTAATACACAGTAACGTGCAACGGCATCGGATGAGACAGAGAGAAGCCAGACTGGTTTTAAAGGTGAATAATTGGCTTAAGACACATGCCTTGAGACGGCCCTTGTCTCAGTGTCTGACACAGTGAAGATTATCTCCGGAAATTTTAGCACATCAGGTCTTCCTTCTAAACCAATTTTGCTTCACTTAGTGCTCACACACCAGACCGAATCCACAAATCCACCATGCACTATATTAGAATAAACCCTCAGTTGTCGAAACGCCTGGTAAAATGTGCTATGCGCTGTAAAACCATCTTCTTGTCTACAGGAGTCCAAATGTTATCTGTAGCTCTGGTCATCATTAGAAAGACCTCACTTAGATTATGCGGCTCAGTTCCGGTCTCCATATTTCAAAATTGATACAAATTGATAAAAATACAGTGGAAAACACTTACCATCCTAGCCTCCACTTCCCTGACCCCACTATCCTAGCCTCCACTTCCGTGATCCCCCACCATCCTAGCCTCCACTTTCCTGACCCCCACTATCCCAGCCTCCACTTCCCTCACCTCTACCAGCCTAGCCTCCACTTTCCTGACCCCCACTATCCCAGCCTCCACTTCCCTCACCTCTACCAGCCTAGCCTCCACTTTCCTGACCCTCACCATCCTAGCTTCAACTTCCCTGACCCCACCATCCCAGCATCCACTTCCCTGACCCTCACCATCCCAGCATCCACTTCCCTGACCCCACCATCCCAGCCTCCACTACCCTGACCCCACAATCCCAACCTCCCCCTCCCCCGACCCCACCACACTTGAAACGTTCTTCCCACCGAACCTTCAGGGTATTATATTATCTGCGGTAAACACTGATTTTGTTAACTTTATTATGGGTTCTCACTCTTATAATTTCTACATCACTGAAATTACATTCTTTGTTTACTTTTGATAATGTGCTCGCTGTTCGTCCTGGTGTTAAAATTTTCAATATCACGCTAACATAAATTTTCAATATCTGGCTGTCATAAATTTAGCATATGACAGGCGGTGAAATTTATAACCCTTGAACATTTCTCGGGACTCTTCGGAATTGTAAAGGTAAAGGTCGGATAGGGAGAAAAATATTAGTGTTTGTGTTCGCCTCATAACGTTTCCAAATGTTATGGCGTCTAGTAATTTGGTCGTTATTTTTTTTTATTGAAGTCTTCGGATACGCAGCAGTTTGAGGATGCCTTAACCCAGCACGTGAAGACTTCCAGCCGGAATGGAATGTCTTATACCAGGTATTGCTTCTAGCTGGAACTGAGTCTCGTACACGGGATGTGATTTCCAGCAGGACTGGAGTCAGTCTCTCTCTCTCTCTCTCTCTCTCTCTCTCTCTCTAATATATATATATATTAATCTCTCTCTCTCTCTCTAATATATATATATATATATATATATATATATATATATATATATATATATATATATATTATTAACACGACAGCCGTTTCCCACCAAGGCAGGGTGGCCCGAAAAAAGGAAAACTTCCATTATCATTCACTCCCTCACTGTCTTGCCAAAGGCATTTTTACACTACAGTTATAAAACTGCAACAATAGCACCCCTTGTTCAGAGTGCAGACACTGTACTTCCCATCTCCAGGAATCAAGTCCGGCCTGCCAGTTTCCCTAAATCCCTTCATAAATGTTACCTTGCTTGCACTCCAACAGCACGTAAAGTCCTAAAAACCACTTGTCTTCATTTGCTCCTATCTAACACGCTCACTCACACTTACTGGAAGTCCAAGCCCCTCACACACAAAACCTCCTTTACCCCCTCCCTCCAACCTTTTCGAGGCCGACCCCTACCCCGCCTTCCCTTCACTACAGATTTATACACTCTCGAAGTCATTCTATTTTGTTCCATCCTCTCTACATGTCCATATATATATATATATATATATATATATATATATATATATATATATATATATATATATATATATATATTAGACAGTTTCGGTAATTTGACTGAAGTCTTTCACTGGCAAAATGAATTTTAAATTAAGAATCATAATGTATCTTTTGCTTGGTTAGATGACAGAAATATGTGGATTATTGACATAAAATTTAATCGAATCGTTGAAATAACTAGACTGTAATATATTATTTTGTATACGAGAAGCACAGCAACAAACTCGTTCACAAAACACAAACAACCGTCTAAATATGTAAAAGCAAATTTAATATAACGAAGATCAGTTTGACTATTGAAATAATTTGTCGAGGTTGCTATTTCGTTGACAGTTTTCAAGGGGAAGCGAGAGGGAGCAGAGTGTTTGTCCTCTTCAGGTCTGAAGACTGCTAGGAAGATTTGTACTCCTAACGAGTAAAGACTGAATTAAGATTTGGAAAGTTCATTGATGCTTGGCGCGGTTGACGGTACTCCAGGCGGTGTTGTGTGTAGTTTCAATGTAGATTGCATCGCCCCGAGTATCTTATGCAGATTGGCTTTTGAAACTCTCCGCCCCTCAAGGAAGGTTCCTTGATGTTGGTGAGGGGCTCTTGATTTAGAGAATTGGATCTGTGCTCCAGTTCCCCGAATTAAGCCTGAATGCCTTCCACATCCCCCCCCCCCAGGCGCTGTATAATCCTCCGGGTTTAGCGCTTCCCCCTTGATTATAATAATAATAATGAAACTCTCCGCGAGAAGACGCAGGTGAGGAGCAATACAAGAAATCTTGACGGCCGACTGGATGATGAGGCACTTAGTGGTGTGCTGTAATAAAAAAAAGATATATATATTCTTGGTAAAGTAATTCTCGCAGAACGTTTTCGAGATGCAGCTCAGGAAAGTGAGTGTATAAAAACAAAAGAGGGACGTGAGAAGTGCCTCTGAAGACAACTTGACCCCTCAGTAATGAAGTTATTTATAAAGCACTTGGGTTGATGAGTGGTAAAAGAAGTCATTCACTCTTAGGAATCAAGAGAATTCACTCTCAGGAAGCGTGGAGATTTCATGTGCAAGATATATATATATATATATATAATATATATATATATATATATATATATATATATATATATATATATATATATTGTAATTATCGCTACACGTTTGATCTCTCACTAAGATGCATCAGAGGATTTGAACAATGCAAGGAATTCGCGAGAGCCTCGATCTCTGGCTGAAAAGGAAAATACATTCACCATTCATTCAACAACTGCATTCTACAGCAAAGATATCGCAATTCAAATGACTCGCTGAACAGCAACATTCTCAACCTTTGTTCGAAGTGTCGGCACAGTACATTCCACCTCCAGGACTCAAGTCCGGCTAACCTGTTTCCTCTGGATCTCTCCACACATTTTTGCTCACAGTTCTACAGCATGTCCACTCATATAACCACCTGTTTCCTCTCACTTAAATTTAACACTTACGAGCCTGCTGGATGCTCAAGTACACTAGCACTCAAAACCTTCTTTATCCCTTCCTTTCGGCATTTTCTAGGAGGATCCATACCTATCCTTCCATTCACCTCAACTGTATATAATTTTTTTGCATTTCCTATTCTGCTGCAGTTTCTGTAAATAACCAAATTACCTTAACTCCGCCCTCTGTATTTTACTTTCGATAACTCTGAACCATCTTCTGATCTCTACATTCCAAAATCTCTTAACAAAATTCACCTCACACACTGCTCTTACACAGGATATCTTCCTCCAATCTCCTCGCTGCAACGTTTAAAACTCATGCCTCACACCTATATCAAGGTGTTGGTACCGCTATAATCCGATAGACTCAACCTTTTTTCTCATGCATAGGCAAATTTTTCTTTCCCCCAGATACCTCAACACTCCACCAAATCTGTTCTTTGGTTCACCTCGTCTTTCACAGTTCCATCTGCCGACAGATCCTCGCCCAACTAGATGCATTTCGGTCATTGCACTTTTCGAAGTAGGTGTCCCTGTATTGCATAATCCCAGTCCCGAGTACATAATCGCAAGCAAATGGAATAGTGTAGAGTGCGTCATAAGCTTATAGTGCAGTTAAGTATTGCCCAATCACCTAAGGAATTATTAACAAGTCATCACGTGGAAATTAATATTCAGATTTCTTCAATAAATTTGGTAAATTTGGACTTACACGACCAATACCTAATTCAAAAATTCCAAAGGAACCAATACCCTCAAATACACAAGCACATTAAGCTCAGAAATTATATTATCAAATTATCAGTCTTGAAGGTGTGAAACTAATCGGATGCGACGTTGAAATTATTTTTTGAAAAGCAGTATTTAAATTTTCCAAATTTCGCCCATAAAAGCAACTTGGAAACTCCACCTGACAAAATAAGTCCAACCTGTTCACTAATACAACCAATTTTTCAGTAATTTGATAAGTAAATGTGATTAGATAAATAAGTAACTTTGGCTACTTATCAAAAAAATATAGTGGTTTGTGAAGAGAATAAATGCTATTCGCACATAAAAGTTTATTAAGTAGATTTAACCTACGATAAAATAGTACTGTGTTTTATTTCTCATGAGTAGAGACATTCTCCAGTTATTTCACAGGAACTGGTTTAATTAATATGGCACATTAAAACTTATATGACTAAATATCTAAGCTCAGCGTCCTTTGAGGAATACACATCAGTACTCGTGAGTAACAGAAAAAGGCACAATACCGTAACTGGAACAATACACAAATAACCTCTATGTGCGGGTTATTTGTGTACAGTACTCGTGAGTTTACACTCGACCAGAAGATTCATTTTCCAGTTACTGAACAGAATCCAGCAAGACTAACGAATTCGTTATGAAACGACTGTGAGCAATCCAAGCCACAGTGTGAGTTCAATCCCCAAAATTTGCTAAAAATTTTAATCCAACAAAATTTCCTCCTACACAGCCTAAACTCAAAATTTTTATATATTTCCATTTCATATGATGCATCAGCGTATGTTTCTTAAATACTTTGCCTACCTCTGTAGTCCTGCTTTATCTTTCTCTTAACTCAGTCAATAATTATTCTATCAAACACTTTGCTCATTTTAATCATTTGTAGCTTTCGTCTTAGGACTTATATATTTTAAGTAATTTCTGTATCTGATAAACATTACATCTGAAAATGCAATGAATTTAGAAATAATAGTGTGTACGTGTGTGTACGTGTGTGTGTATGTGTGTGCGTACGTGTGTGCGTACGTGTGTGTGTGTGTGTGTGTGTGTGTGCGCGCGCGCACATTTTCTGGAACTGATCTGGCTCTTGTAGGCTCCGCCTTTTAGCCATTAATCATCTGGTGCGATGACTCCCTACCCTTCTGGACTGTCATATATACATTAGAATCCACTACCATATCTCTTAATGTGTTCCACTCAAGCAAGAGACTCATGCTGAAGGGTTCCATTTGTAAGCTGTCCTCTTTGTTTTATACCTCAGGGTTTACCGCTTCCTTGTGAGGGTGACACTACCGCCACTTTTTCTAGTTTTGAGGGTGTGTTTCAGTTCAATAAGTCCGTCTTCATTACTCACGAATTCGTAATAACACGATTGGAAACAAGCCACGAAACTGGTGGGGTTTGAACCTATGGGGTTCGCAACGCAGGTTGCGATACTTTTAATAGGCTTCCGTTTCGCCGTCGCAACACAGGAGGGTAATGTCACTCTGGATGGTTACCGTCTACTGACCTTTTACATGTTTCGCACTGGTGTGTAGCTTCCCTGGATGAGTGCTTTCTATTAACCTATTATCTGTGACACACCTACTATGACATGAGAGTAGCTCCTTCCAGTATTGTTGCTGTCTATGAAATGCTTCGTATGTTTCACACTCGTGTGACAGGAGGAGAGTCCCCTGTTTTTCTGAATAGTTGCTGCCAGTCATCCCATTACCGTATTCACTCATATGCCAGAGCTTTAGTACCTCCCTGTATATACATTTGATGAATTCCGAGATTTTCTACTCCCGGAACCCTGCTATATGCCAGGCTCCTCTGGTGCTTTCTTAGTCAATCAGCTTGCTGCTGTTGGTGGCCCACAGCCCCACGTATCCATCACAGCCTGGTTGATCTGGCACCTGGTGAAAATACTTCTCCAGTTTCCACTTGAAGACTTCTACACTTGTCCCAGCGGTGTTTCACTCTTACTAAGATTTGGTAGTAGCGTGGTAGATCCTATGTACAAATTCACGTAAAAGGATAGTCGTACCTCCTCGAATGATTGCTGTCTACGGCCCTATACCAACACACTGCTTTAAAGTGAACGTCGAGAAGCGCTATTATCCTCTATCATTTCACTCGTTACTTTGCCTGTGTTCCCGTGCTTCCGTTCTGTGATGGTCCAGCCGGGGCAAAGGCTCGCTAATCCTGTTAAGTCTGATTATAAGCTTTTACGCACCAT
>NC_091351.1:3975000-3977500 GCF_038502225.1 Cherax quadricarinatus
TGGTGGTGTTGCTGCTGTTATTACTGCTACTGCTTCTGTTGTTGTTATTGCAGTTTCCTCTGCTGCAGCTGCTGCTCCTGTTGCTGCTGGTACTGCTTCTGTTGCTGTTCATACCACTGGTGCTGCTACTGTTACTGTGTCTGGATCCGCCGCCGTCACTGTTGTTGCTGCCACCATTATTGCTAGTGCTGCTGCTTCCACCATTATTGCTACTGCTGCTCCCACAGTTGTTGATGCTGTCGCCACCATCACCACCAGTACCCTCCACCGACGCTACTCTCTCTCTCTCCCTCTAAGTCTTACCCTCTCTATTGTAAGTTAATATATTTACCTGGTTCGTTACCGTCGACATGGTTATAATCAGTCTTAGTTCACCTGTCACTTCCCTGCTCCATCACTCTTCACTCGGTATTTTTTTCCTTTTATTTTTTTCCTCTCCCTTATTACCAGGACAGCCTTAAAAACAGAAAATATTCCCAGGTAAAACAACGTTGAGTGAAGACAGTGAATGGGAAATTATCACAAGCCTTCATTAAATGATTCAGATTCCGTCTCCTGACTCATCCAGAAGGTCGTCCCTATACCAAACATATTTCTTTAACATCGCTTTTTATGATATAAGTTTATTGCGTATATCCATCTTGTGGTTTAAAATGAGATATTAAGAAAACTCGTATTTGGCCAAATGTTTCCAATGAGGCAACAGTATTTTTCTTGGTTTCTATACGAGTAGTATATAAATGATCCATAAAGCAACTCTTCCTACTAAAGCAAACCTCGATTTTTTTTATTTACGATTTTACGCAAATTACCTCACATGCGTTATTTAAGTAAGGTCAAGAGGATGGGCTCTAAAGAGGGTACTTGAAGCTAAAACTTTCGGCAGCTTGAAAAATAGATTATTCATATATACTAGTGAAAAGGTTGGAAACGAAAGACACTTGCCTAGCACTGACCAACAGGGCACTGAAGGCCTCTCTTCCTTTCTCACGCACTTATGAATGAATCTAGGCTTGAATAGCACAGTGACTGGAGCACTGGCCTGCTCTTTCTTAGGGTCAACTTCATATAGGCTCGAATGCTGCTCGTTCTGCGAGAGAATTAGACTGAGAAGTGGTAGAGTCAGAGCTGCAGAGCACCGTGACGGAGATGTGAGAAAGAGTGAAGAGAAGGCGAGTCATTAGGTTCCGTCTTGATACGAGGCCAAAGTGTGGCGTGAATATTATGCAAAGAATATGGAGAGGAAGAAATTATGCAAAAAGGAGTACAGAAATTAGAGCAAGGAATGAAAAAATAGAATAAGAAAAAGGAAAATAGAATAAATACAAAAAAATTAGAACAAGGAATAAAAAGCAGACTAAGAAATGAAAATAGATTAAGAAATAAAATTAGAATAAAGACACAAGAACCTAGATTAAGGAAAAATGAATAAAAAATAAAAAAAACATGTTAGAATAATAAATAAAATGAAAATAAAAATTGAATAAAGTGATGAAGATTCGAACCAGCGTAACGAAAATAACGATCTGTCGCCTCGACATTCCGTTAGAAAAGTAATTTAATGATGAATGATTTACGGGAACTAATTTTTTTAACGCATCGACCATTTCCCACCAAGACAGAGTGACCCGAGAAAAGAAGAAACACTTTCATCATCACTCACTCCATCACTGTCTTACCAGAGGCGTGCCGATACTATGGTTTAAGAACTGCAACATATCTCCACTCCTATAAACAGTACATTTATAGTTTTTAATGTTAAAATATTCATTAACAATTACCTTTCATTGAAATACTAAAGTGTATATAAAATATATTTTATGAAAGATCGGATGCTGCATGATCCGAAAATGGCATCTCTATTGCAGACTCCAAGTCCCTTATACCTCAAAGAACGCAACTGCAGTAGCTCAGAGTGCGACATGAAAAAAAAAACATACACGGGTGGGGATAGAACCAGCGATCAGAGAGTCACAAATCTCCATACAGATGCGTTAGCTACTGGGCAAGTGCCTAACCTTCCTATGGTGTAGAAATATACCTAGTTGCATGAATCTTATTGTAGCCAGCTGGCCCAGTGGCTAACGCGTCGGTCCGGAGTTTTTTGACTTTCTGACCGCGGGTTCTATCCCACCCGTGGTATGGTTTGTTTGCAATCGTGTCATTACGATTTCGTGAGTCAGTGCGGCATAATTTTGCACTGCAGAAGAGGCGTACACAAGTTATCGTGTGGAAATTAATATAACACTTCTTGCAATAAATGGAAAAATAAGAACAAAATTTTGATCTTCAAATGAACCCTGACTAGTTTGAAGCTAAATTGGGTAGATATCCTCTTCTTATCTCTAACTTCAATATACTAAAATTAGGGAAGTCTCTCTTTAATAAATTTAAATAGCATTTATTTATCTATGCAACCTATAACAATGGACAAAAACGTCACGTAACTCAAAAAAATTATCACGACATTATCTTAAAACAAAAAATCCCTGAGTTATAG
>NC_091351.1:3985000-4012500 GCF_038502225.1 Cherax quadricarinatus
GGTTGAATTAGCTCTGTGTGTGTGTGTGTGTGTGTGTGTTTTATATATATATATATATATATATATATATATATATATATATATATATATATATATATATATATATATATATATATATATATATATATATATATATATACACACACACACAGGAGCTAGGACTATCCATGCAACCCTCAACTAGGTGAGTACACACACACACACACACACACACACACACACACACACACACACACACACACGTACTCATACTCTACTTAGTGTATATAGATATATATACACTTATTTCTCGGAACATAGTCTGTTGGTGTTCATACAAAAATATACAAACTTCTCAGTATATACATACAGTGTTCTTCAAAGCGTTATGAATACTTCTCAGCGGTGAAAGAGAACACCTATTTTATCAGTAAAACACACAAGAGATTGTGTATTTCGACCACCATCTTAGATCCTCTTCAGCATTTTGAACTGAACCTCAGCTGAAGGTCGGAGTATGAACCCGGACTCTGTTGCTGTGTTTTAGTGTTAACATATATGTGTTTAGCAACTTCTTTCGTTAAAGAATCCTTACTTCTCAAGCGCTAAACCATACCCCCGGCCGGGATTGAACCCGCGGTCATAGAGTCTCAATCCCGGCCGGGGGTATGGTTTATTTGCAATCGTGTCATTACGATTTCTTAAGTCTTCTCAAGCGCTAGTTTAAACACCTACTTGAATAGATTCTTTCATCGACGTTCAGTAACTTTTAGCATCAAGACGTTCTTCCATTGTGCTTAAACAATATTTTTTTGGGGGTGAATGTGACCACCGCATTTGATTTTATTATATAAGCACTCATGGTTTTCCGGGAGTATTAATATTAATATTAGTATTTGTATTAATATCTTGAGTAAACATAAGGCAGCAGCTTGAATCTCTGGTTTTTGCATTATATAAAATAATTACCATTTACAAAATGCTGTATTTACCTCAGCTTAACTAGTAATTCATATACGAGACAAAGCAACTATTATGAAAAAATTAAGGCATGAGTGTGTGCTGCTGTCTAATTATTCGAAAGGTTAATCATAATGTCAGTGTTGGTTTGCTGCGTTGCTCTTTAGAATTGTTTCCTGATAGTGTGAAGCCTTGGTGAGTTTCACAAAGTATGATGCCTGCTTAAAGCTCTACTAAGGACCTGCCTTGTATGGGCCAGTAGGCCTTCTGCAGTGTTCTTCTATTCTTATGTTCTTATGTTAGATACCCTGTGGCTTGGTTGGCTATGCACTCACCTCACGTACTGCGTGTCTGTGGTTCAATCCCTGGCATGAGTGGAAACATTGGGCATGTTTCCTAACACTTGCTGCCCCTATTTCTTGACATTTGTTGCCCCTGTTCACCTAGCAGTTAGTAGGTACCTGGGTGTTAGTTTAATATTGTGGGCAGCGTACTGGGGGTGATAGCATACCTTAGACAGGGCTGGCCTTTGAAATGAGCTGAGGTAAGAGTTCTTGGTCAATAAAATATATGTGAGTAACAAAAAATGTCCGTAGAAGTACGACCTAATTACGCATCACCGACAGAAAAGACACATTGCTGAAAAAGAATTTATTGGGACAACGTTTCGCTGTGTAATTGCAAAATAGCTCTGCTTAGAAACTTTTTTCCAATATAAACATGTTCTGCAATATGTGTTTTCGTCATCATTAGAAGCAGTATCAGAGTCAGCGGGTCCTGTGGTCCAGGAGACCATGTATGAATGTATCTATGTATATGGCTTCTTGTAAACCGAAATGAATCAGTTAATTCCTCTAAAATATTTTGTTTTATTGGCTCTGTTGAAACTCATTAAACGGGATTTTGTAAAAAATAAAGTAGCTTATTAATAATTGTAGGAAAATAAGAAAATAAGTGAGGCACGATTTAATGCATAGAACTTGCATCATTGCTGCTCGTCACATACCATCAGAAAACTCAGTCTTACTGGTCAGAACCTTGCTTAACAGAGTATAAAGCCTCCACTACTGCGTAAACTATAAGATTTAAGCACGTAACTCCTCATATACATGATTAAAAATAAAAAAAGTTTAATAAGGAAACTAAAGAGGCCACGATGTGACGAGCGCAATTATCCTTACTCTTATTTTCTTGTTAACATTTTTTTTTACCAACCATTAAGATATCTGTTGTTTAATAGTGATCTCGGCATCACTTGTACACTGACGCAGTTACGAAGGAATGTGAGGCGGAGTTTTAACTTATGTTCTTTGGCAAGAGTGGAACGGAACCAGGAGATGAAAGGTGACAGAGAAGGAAAGAATGAGAAGAGCTGGAAATGCTGCCTGGGAGCCTCTTTGAGGATGCCTTTGGACGACAGTACTTAATGGAGAATTTTATTGCAGGTCTTCATATATATATATATATATATATATATATATATATATATATATATGTGTGTGTGTGTGTGTGTGTGTGTATGTATTTATAGCTAGATGAACAACATACATGTCATGTATGTTGTTCTACTTCCTGTTGCATTTTTGCTAATGTATTTTGTCTTTAAATAAAGTTTACATAGAATATAAAATATAGGGGGTGGTTGGAGAAGAAAATATTCAAACAGCTCCGGGGAGAATCTCGAGTTTTCCTGACGTTAGTTTTTTCTTTTCTCTGAGGATGAGGGTCCCCAGTCCAGTTCCACAGGTGGTACCTCCCTATATATATATATATATATATATATATATATATATATATACATTACTTACTCCTCGACTACGAAGAAGAACATAATTATTAGAGTGCTTTAGTTCCCTCAGCCACTGATGCCACATAAATTTGGAACTGTAGCAGATTCTTTTGCATGGTACACAAAAGCCGGACAAGCCCGTAGCCATTGGTTCAGATAGTCATGTTGGCTAAAATAGAAAATGCTTGTTCGCATTTCACTTATCCCTACAAAATCTTTGCTTTCTAATATCTCTTTCGGGCTGACTTAAAATGCAGGACATTATAAAATTACTGATATTTATTATTCAGTAACCACGGGAGTGTCTGGCATTGATGCCAGACACTCCCTTGACAACCACATCACTCTGCGTGATGTGGTTAGAAATACGGTGGACACGAAATACGTGTGTGCGTGTGTGCATGCGAGTACTAGCGCACATAACGTCCCCAAAATGCCCATAGTTACGAAATGAAATTTAAAACGTTTTGGTCCGTCCTGGACCACAGTCAAATCATAAAGGGTCTTGGAGGGTTCGAAATTCCTCGTAAGTGCAAGTATTTTGTGAAGAATTCTAGCCATGTTATTGTGACTTGTCTTCATTATGATAAATGATACTTGAGGATAAATAGAGAAGACTTTATTCTACTATGCAATTATCAACGTTCAGAGGGAAAAATAGTTTTAACACGACGCATATTTTGGGTTGTGGAACTTTGTGCAGACTTTCCCTGGTCACAGACCGGGCCGCGGGGGCGTTGACCCCCGGAACTCTCTCCAGGTAAACTCCAGGCAAACTCCAGGACAAAACATCCTCAGTATAAAATGTTATAACCATCAATGTGTGATAAATACTGTTGGTATATATTTTTCCATTGTATTACCTAGAACCATTCTTTTTTATCGTCATCAATCGTGTTTAACCTTCGCATTTGTACGATTTTTTTTTAGTAATGGTAAAATTACCAACAGAATGTTAGGTAAATGGACGCAGATGCAACTAATGTGACATTTTATTGCTTTAACATTTCGCTTTCCAGGAAACTATGTCAAGCCGTTACGGTAACGGCTTGAGAAAGCTCCTGGAGAGCGAAACGTTGCCACAATAAAACGACACATTAGCTGCATCTGTGTTCATTTACCCGATATTTGGTTTGCCTTGATCCCAGAATACACTCCTTGTGTTTCTTGGGTATTTCTTGGGGATTGTGTAACCCGGATATTGCCGGAGCTCGCTCACAGCCTCTTACGAACAATTTTTTCTCTTGAGAGAGTTTAACAACTTGCTAAGTTCCTTGAACAATGGAAACTGGATCAATAACCTCGTTATTTTACCTTCAGCCACTGTGATCCGTCTTTAATGTGAACTCTTTCCCTCTCATACTTATCCTCGCTTGCAGCCCTCTGACCTTGCTGCTTACCTTTGCTTGCAACTCCTTAACCTTACTGCTTGACCTTGCTTGCAGCCCTCTGACCTTACTACTTACCGTTGCTTGCAACCTCATGACCTTATTGCTTACCCTTGCAACCCTCTAACCTTGCTGCTTATCCTTGCTTGTAGATCCCTAACCTTTTATTTAGCCCTGTAAGCAGCCCTTAACCATGTTGCGTACCCCTGCATACAGCTCCTATCCACCCTGCCTACCCCTGAATACCCTATCCCTTCGGATCGGATTTCATTCCCCCCATTCCCCAGGCACTGTATGACCCCCTACGGAATTAGAGCTTCATTATTAAAAATTAATAATAATCAACAATTATTGTTTGTTTATTGTTCAGATTTTATTGGTTCTACAGCAGCCGTCGCTATATTATTATTATTATTATTATTATTATTATTATTATTATTATTATTATTATTATTACATAAGAGCAAAACCTGCATACTTCATACAACATTATACCTTATTGGCTCTATATACCTTTTTGGCTCTATATACCTTTTTGGCTCTATATATCTTTTTGGCTCTATATACCTTTCTGGCTCTGTATACCTTTCTGGCTCTATACATTTTCTGTTTCCATATATTTTCTGGTTCTAATATTTTCTGATTCTATGTATTTTTTTGTTTATATATTTTCTAGCTATGTACTTTCTGGTTGTAACATTGTGGATATATATAACTTTCTGGTCTGACATATTCCTGCGGCCTCTAATGTATTTACTACTTAATTTTGAGAGTTTCCGGCCCCCTCTCTACCTGTCTTCAAAAGTTTCCGGCCCCTCTTACTAGCTCTCTGGAGTTCTCGCTACTTTTTAACACCATCGTGGTAGTTCACGGTACCTCTTAACGCCATGGTAATACATCGCGTCACCTCCTAACCAGCTTGATAGTTCACTTCTTAACCATCGTAATAGATTATGGTACCTCTTAACACGATTTTGATAGTTCATGGTACATCTTAACACCGTCTTGATTGTTCAAGGCACCTACGCTCGCTTCCATTCGCGTGATTCCATTTCTTTCCATATCTCGCGTCGTTCCAAGACAGTAAATAAGGCTTTATCTCGCTCCGCACCCGCGCCTTTCCTCGCGGAATGATGCGGTCCTCCACCTACGCCCCGGATGTTCCGTGTTCCGTGGGATGCACCGGAGAAGCTGTTGCGGCAGCCAGCGTAACTTCCGTCCCGCCCTATTCCCGCTGACGCAGCAGGTGTGTATGTGTGTGTGTGCAACATATCGGCGCACGCGCGCAATATTATTGCGCTTTACGCACATTACAGCACAACTCTTAGGGATACTAATCGCACTAACTGGGCGTTTAAATGCACTAACCGCACTTTTAACCGCACTAATCGTACTTCTAACTCCACTTCTAAATGCACTAACACTTCTATACGGACTACTAACACTTCTAAGAGCACTAACAGTAAATGCATTAACAAACGCAAACAACCATCTTAAATTGCACTACACTAACAGCCCTTCTAGACGCAGTAACATTTCTAAATGTACTAACCGCCCTTCTAAATGCGCCAGCTGCACTTCTAAACGAACTAACCGCACTTCTGAATGAATTAACCGCACTTCTGAAAGGGCTTAACGAACTTCTAAACGCACCTCTAAATGCATCTCTAAACTCATCTCTAACCGCACTATCCCCACTTCTAATCACACTTCCACACCCGATAACCTTCCTCGCTTTCACACCCACTAGCGCACCTCTACACCCGCTAACCGCCTTTTCACACCCGCTACCAAAGATATCAATACAACTTCGCTTTTCTTGCCATCAGAACTTTCTGGAAGGTTCTTAATGGTGTTTGTGTGTTGAGGAGTCGCTTCTTAAACCTTCTTAGGGCTGCTCCTTCTTAAAGCCTCTTTTAAATGAGTAACTTCTTAAGGCAGCTTTCTTTTTAAGCATCTTCCAGCTTTATGCTCTTAGAGCATCTTTCAACGTCGGGCTCTTACAGCATCTTCCAGCGTTCTGTTTTAGTATCTTCTTTTGGCGCTGCTCCTTCTTCCTGCATCTTCGAATATCATCTACCATGCTTTGCCAGCATCTTCTGGCAATATCCTCCAGTGTATTCTTCAATCATCTTCTTCCAATGTGATCTTTCAACTAACTTTTACCATCTTCTGCTTGTATTATCTTCTAGTGTCTTCCAACATCATCTTCCACAGTCTTCTCCAGGCATCTTCTACCATTTCCTTTCGGCGTCTTCGATTACCTTTCAGTATCTTCAAGTATCTTTCGGTATTTTATTCTACCTTCATACTGCAACTTTCACCTTAGAGAATCATTTTAGAGCTTTCACTGCTCCATGACCTCCGTGAATGCCATCTCTATAGGCCGTGGAGGCCAGATATGGAATAATTTTTTCCGTTTATCAGCCTCTCGTGTTGGCAGTAACATCCAGTAACCCTTAAAGAATTGTCAGTGCTAATCGTTAAACCTGTGTGAGCCTTTTAGCCCAAGAAATAATGGACGATTGGTCCTCCCCGCTGGAAGTAGCTACCCTCGAGTAACTGACACAATGTCAAGACACATTTTCCAGATATATTCACAAGACGGGTTCGCCAAAACAGCTATACCTATGAAGTCTGTGGCAGTGCCCGTGTTTCAGCCGCTGTCATAGGGAATCCCGTGTGGCATTGTGATAAGCGCGTGTACGCTTATGAGTCATTAGATCGATTGGTGTTACGCACCAGGGCGTAATGTCTCAGTAGTGAATGGTGGGTTGTCTAATAGCCCGGGAAAACACGCAATGAGGGTTAAATCTGCGACCCTTCTTTTTCTCTCCCCCCCAAAAAGGTGTGAGGTGTGGCGGTAAGACTTTAATTGGATGTTTCTTGCATTTTTTCAGCGATTATCTGCAGAAAAATCATTTTGGACTCGTGTTACTGGCAACTATGACGATATATATATACTAGTTGTGTCTGCAGAAGGCGAGCCACGGCTCCTGGTTCCGCCTCTTAATTACTCTGGAATGGTCACACTATATTCCAGGCCTCAGAGACACTATCAAACCTGTTATACATACGTGTGTGTGTACCCACCTATTTGTGGTTGCAGGGGTCGATTCATAATTCTTGTCCCCGCCTCTTCGCTGGTGTGTGTGTGTGAGTGCGTGAGTGCGTGTGCTTGTGCGCCCTTGTGCATGCACGAGTTAGAGTACATTAACTGAGCTGCGGGTGAGTACAAATACCTAGTTATTACGGCTTGTATTGAACTCCCGTACCCACAAGGGCGTACACTAAATAGGTACATATACCTCAGTGTGTATACAAAGCGATAAACACCTCTCGATGTATATACAAAGGGATAAACATCACTGTGTAAATACCCTCCTTCAAAAATGTATAAACGACATTTCAACGATTAAAACTCGTACACAGTTAAACAGATATTTAAAATAAATATAAAAAACGACAAAAATATGGAAAATACACAGAAATATTGCTCGAAATAAAACGCTGTTTGTTTTAGGTTTTCAGATAAAAAAAAAGTCCTGGAAAAGTAAGATAGACGTGTATTTTTATGTTTGATGTTTATCTAGCGGCCTGTGATTTAATTTCAATAAAACTGACTTTTTTTTTGTTTTATTAAGAGGCTAATTAGGCAATCAATCTCCTCTGGACAGAGGGCAGGGGAAAAAATCTGGTAGTTGTAATCAACTGGTTGTTAAAATAAGCATATAGGCGCAATCAGCTCCGTCACAATCAGTTGGCTATTTCATTCATTTGGTTATTGTAATCAGCTGGTCCTCACAATCAACTGGTCGCTGCAATCAGCTGCCTGTTGCAACCTTATTTGCATATGCTTTAAAGAACGTCAATATCTCTCTGTTTTGCTTTGAACTGTAAAATATATTTCATTTATCATTTTTTATTAATGGCGGGTGATATATTCAAGTAAGATGGACGGGAGGCTTTAATTGTGGCCCTTGTAGTAGCAGGTCTAGCGCTTTATCCAAGCCATGGTTCGAGGCTCAGTCCATCTCTGTTTATTGAGTTTTAAATATATATATATATATATATATATATATATATATATATATATATATATATATATATATATATATATATATATATATATATATATATATATTATATATATATTATATATATATATATATATATATATATATATATATATTATATATATATTATATATATATATATATATATATATATATATATATATATATATATATATATATATATATATATATATATATGACCCGTGTGGGTCATTCGGAGCCAGTCGTTAGTATATATATATATATATATATATATATATATATATATATATATATATATATATATATATATATATATATATATATATATATATATTATGTATATATATATATATATATATATATATATATATATATATATATATATATATATATGTCGTGCCGAATATGTAAAACTGGTCAATTAGCAAGAACTCATTTAAAATTAAGTTCTTTCTGAAATTTTCTCTTATACGTTTATAGATATATTTTTTTCGTTAATGTTGATGTAAAAATTTATAATTTTGCACCAAAAGGAACTTAGAAAACTTACCTAACCTTATTATAACAAGAACAATTTATTTTAACCTAACTCAACTAAATATATTTTAGATTCGTCTACAATAATTTAATACTAAACAAACACAGTGAAATATATTTTTTTCGTTAGGTTCATAGTGATTTTGGCGAAATTATTGCATACACAAATTTTCACTTGTCCTATATGGCAAGATGATCGTTGCTATTTAAGCCAAGATCGCAAGTTCTGCCTATTCGGCACGACATATATATATATATATATATATATATATATATATATATATATATATATATATATATATATATATATATATATATATATATATACACACACACTAACGACTGGCTCCGAATGACCCACACGGTTGCAGCGCTTCATACAAGCATGCATATGATGTTATTCATTCTAATCATGGTGAATCTGTAAGAAAACAGAGCAGGGAAATGGGAGTGTGAAGGAATATTGAAAGTAAATTGGTGTTGAGCGGCAGAGCTAGGCACTGCACCAGGCAGTAGTCAGTGTGCACGAGAATAGATAGAAAACATGACGTGAAAACCAAACATGGTTGCAAATTTAGTTGAATTTTAGATATTTTTTAAAAAATTTTATGAATCCCAGCAATAAAAAATGGGAACCTAAGTGTTAGATGCTAGTTGTGGGTACGATCTGGTAGGTGGTAGTGTATCTTCAGAGAGGTGTGGACTATCAAGTGGACGGAATTAGGATGACGGATCGAAGCTCTTAACTAGAATCTGGTTGAAGACTTGTGATTTTGATTCATTGGCGTAACCCACAGGATAGCAATATCAAGACGAATACAACTCGTGTTCCTGGAAATCGGAAGTATAATGCCTGTACTATAAAGGAGGGGGTTTGGGATATTGACAGTTTGGAGGGATATATTGTGTATTTTTATACGTATATACTTCTAAACTGTTGTATTCTGGGCACCTCTGCAAAATCAGTGATTATGTGTGAGTGAGGTGAAAGTGTTGAATGATGAAAGTATTTTCTTTTTGGGGATTTTCTTTCTTTTTGGGTCACCCTGCCTCGGTGGGAGACGGCAGACTTGTTGAATATATATATATATATATATATATATATATATATATATATATATATATATATATATATATATATATATATATATATATATATATATATAAAATATATGATCTTATAGATGCAAGTACAACAAAACCTTGTCAGTGCTAAGTAAAAACCCATTTGGACACAGAAACAGACAATAAAGTTGGTCTGGATATTTTGACCACCAGATGGCGTCTTCTTCAGCATGTATTTGTTGAAATGTGTAGATCAGCTTTGTTTCGTGTTTCTGTTTACATAATTACATTACTGGCTTTCGATTCCTTATAATTTACGAGACCTTAGAACAGTAAACCTGAACTTTAACAGATATCTAAACAGGTGTTGATGCTAGAAACTTCGTGAATTCTCGTGTCAAAATATTGGTTTCCTTTGTGTGTGTGTGTGTGTGTGTGTGTGTGTGTGTGTTTGTCTGTCTTAGCCAGTAACAAAAGTGGGATTCGGATTGAGAGATGTTTGTATTAATTATCGTGTTATAAAGAGTCATAACAAGGTCAGTGGGTAGCTAGAGGCAGCTGGTGCGTGAGCAGCCACTTTAGATGTCAGCTGGTGTTGACGAGCTGAGCAGACGGGGCAGCTGGGACCAGCAGCTGGTTATAAGTTTGACCACGCGTCGCCTCCGGGAGTGGTCGCTCCACAAGGGAACTGTGGCCAGAATGTTATCTTCCTTGCACAGCCTCCAACCTCCTCTGTCTCCTCTTTCTCGTCCTCCTCTTGATCATCCTCCTCCTCCTCCTCCTCCTTCCTTAATCTAGCTCCAACTTTCTCCATTCTTCTTCCTTCAGTGTATCCAACAATTCATCACCACCACATCAATTCCACTACCATTATGTAAATACTACCACCACCACTAGCACCGCCATTACATACTACCACCACCACTAGCACCGCCATTACATACTACCACCACCACTAGCACCGCCATTACATACTACCACCACCACTACCATTACATACTACCACCACCACTACCATTACATACTACCACCACCACTACCATTACATACTACCAACACCACCATTATACACTACCTCCACCATCACCATTATACACTACCTCCACCATCACCATTATACACTACCTCCACCATCACCATTATACACTACCTCCACCACCACCACCACCACCACCACCATCATCACACACTTCTACCACCATTACACACCACCACCATCACCACCAACCCCACCATCACCACCAACCCCACCATCACCACCACCATTATTACACACTACCACCAACACCACGAACACCACCACCATTATTACACACTACCACCAGCACCATTATTACACACTACCACCAGCACCATTATTACACACTACCACCAGCACCATTATTACACACTACCACCATCACCACCATTACACACTACTATCACTACCATTATCATATCACACTAATATCACCACCACAACCACCACCAAGCCACTACCTCCGCCAACGTACCACTTCACCACTTTAACACACCACTAGCACAACCACCACTGCCACAATACTGCCACCTTACACCAAAGAATCTATCATGTTCGTCACTCAAACTTTCCCAATTCTTACTATCTTAGATCCTAGAAGGGTTAACCCCTATATGTATACATACATACATTATATATATATATATATATATATATATATATATATATATATATATATATATATATATATATATATATATATATATATATATATATATAATGTCGTGCCGAATATGTAAAACTGGTCATTTAGCAAGAACTCATTTAAAAATTAATCCTTTCTAAAATTTTTCTCCTTCACGTTTAAAGATATATATTTTTCATTAATGTTGATGTAAAAAAAATTAATTTTTGTTCCAAAAGAATCTTAGAAAACTTACCTAACCTTATTATAACAAGAGCAATTTATTTTAGCCTAACCCAACTAAATATATTTTAGATTTGTTTACAATAATTTAATACTAAACACAGTGAAATATATATATTTTTTCGTTATGTTCAGAATGATTTTGGCGAAATTATTGCATACACAAATTTTCACTTGTCCTATTTGGCAAGATGAGCGTTGCTATTTAAGCCAAGATCGCAAGTTCTGCCTATTCAGCACGACATTTTATATATAATGTCCTGCCGAATAGGTAAAACTTGCGATTTTTGCTTAAATAACAACGCTCCTCTTGCCGAATAAGGCAAGCGATAATTTGCGTATGCAATAATTTCGCAAAAATCATTCTGAACCAAAGAAAAGATATGTATATTTCGTTGTGTTTCTTTATTATTAATTAATTGTTAACTTATCTGAAATATATTTAGTTGAATTAGGCTAAATTAAATTGCGCTTGTTATAATATGATTAGGTAAGTTTTCTAAGGTTCTTTTGGTACAAAATTATTAATTTTTACGTTAACGTTAATAACATTAAACGTATAAAAGAAAATTTTAGAATGGACATAATTTTAAATAAGTTCTTGCTAATTGACCAGCTTTACCTATTCAGCACGAATAGGTAAAATTAATTTTCTGGCTTAACATAACAAGATTAATTCGTGTTGTCAGTTCTTGGGTCTGACAGAGGACGTGTAAAGGAATTCACACTCTGAATGTTGTTGCGTTAGTGTCAGTTCTTTCTAGGTTATTACCCTCGTTGTCTTCCAGCCTCGTGCAGCCACTGGCAGCAGTCTGTCTACATGAAGCCTGACTCCCTGGAACTCCTTACCCAACACTCTTTGCAGAATAAAGCTCGCTGCACCGTGTCTGAAACAATTCATAACCAAGCCACTAATTAGAGACGAAAGTTAACGTAGCATTATTTAGTCGGGAGTGATAATGGTCCAGCAAGGACCGAAAGGTTTCGTTTTCATATTGAGATTGTTGGTTAGTGGATCTCTCTCTGTCTCTGGTTTAGCTAAGGGTTATGTAAGAGTGTTCGCACCGTATTACTTCGCATTTAGTGAAGACGAGTCTTACTCTCGCTTGTCTTGGAATGATAAATGTTGTTCCTGCATGTGAATAATGTGGAGATGAAACTGGAGCTGTAATTACATGTGATATATAATATATACATTATTAAATACATAGACATGCACGTATCTATAATGCGATACATGTTGTATACATATTCATAAGAATATTAATACTGACATATGTAATTGTTTGGGAAATAAGAGTTAGAAAATATATTCTCCCTCATTTTTATTTTTATACACAGAAACATGCATACGTACATACACATGCATACGTACATACACATGCATACGTACATACACATGCATACGTACATACACATGCATACGTACATACATATACATACTGTACAAATTTTTAATTTTTTATACCCATTAATTTTGTTATTTTTTAAGTTATTTTTTATGCAACGCTTCGGCTTTTTTACGCATTTATTTTGTAAACAAATTTTCTTTTTGAACTCTTTTGTGCCATTAAAAAATACTTATAATTTTACATGCTTGACATTTTTTTTTTTTTTTCAAATCTTCCGGTCACTAAACATAAGGGAAAAAATTTTTGTTACGAAGAGTCAAACTTTTTTGAAATCTCTAAACATTTTAATTTTCATTTTCACACTTCTGAAATTTCAGACATTGAAAAAGAAAACATCTGAGTTCTGATTCTCGTATTTTAAAAAAAAAAAAAATTTTTAACCTGTTATCATTTTTTTTTTTTTTTTTTTTTTTTTTTTTTTTGAGTATATGTACATATATACCATTTTCGACATTGGATATACCAATTATGATATATACTGCAATTTAGTAAGAAAATGCAATATATTTTTTTTGGGGGGGGGGAGGGGAAATAATACTACAGAAGGTGAGTATATTGTTTTTGGAAAACAAAATGTTATTTTGGGAAATAATACATCAAACTGGCAGCGTAGTACGCCATTACTGGGAACATAATACACTTTTCAAATTGGGAGTGCAGTATGAAATTTTTGGAAACAAATTACGCCATTATGGAATAGAATGCGCCAATTTAGAAACAAAATTCATGATTTTAGAATAGAACACGTCATATAGGGAACATAACACACCATTCTCGGAGCATTATACACCATTTTGGCAACATAATACACCGTTTTGGGAAGATAATAGATCTTTTTGGGAACATAATATACAGTTTTGGAAACATACGCCGTTTTGGGAACAACATACACAATTCTGGGAGGAGAATACACCGTTTTAGGAGAATTCGCTGTTTTTTTAACAAAATTCACCATTTTCGAAGAAAATTCACAGTTTTCGGATCAGAACACACCACTCTGAACAGAATTCACCGTTTTGGGAGGAGAATGGAACGGTTTTTTTTAGGACCAGGAAGCTCATAGCTTGTCAACCTTCCCCTGAGAAAAAGATAAACATTGTTAACAAATTCTCGTTCGTGTTCCTTCTAGGTAACACTACAATTCTTCTGGTTGGACCGAGTACTGCTCGCAGGATTTATTTTAGATTTTGCCACCGAAGTGGCTTGTTTGTTGTGCATCCCATATCCATCCTGTGGATGCTAGCGCAAGAGCATATGAATACACAAGGCATAGGAACTAGGCCTAAAAAAGGGCACATCTGGTTTTATATGTACAGGTCACTCATCTGTTACAAGCAAATTTAGGAAATTTAGGAAATTTGGAAACATAAACACATATGCAGTTTAATGTGATCCTTTATTGACAACATTTCGCCCACACAGTGGGCTTTTTCAAGTCACAAACAGATCTGTTTGTGACTTGAAAAAGCCCACTGTGTGGGCGAAACGTTGTCAATAAAGGATCACATTAAACTGCATATATGTTTGTTTCCATTGTGTCGGTATTTTATACCATTTATTTAGGAAATTTGCTTAATATATCTGGTATCTCATTTTCATTAAGATATCTTGACATGTCACATAGAGTATTATACTATCTCTAAATTCCTCAATATTTGCAAGAATGAAAATAATGGTACAATAGTAGAACATGTGAAAAAGACACGTACGTATAGTTTAGGACATTTATTAACGAAACGTTTCGCTACGAATGGCTTCTTCAGTCTAATAAATGGCCTGTACCATAATAATATAATATTTTTATTTACTACAAGTACATGTACAAGGTATACAGGCCTAGCTGACATCAATTACATACTGCTGTATAGAAAGCCGCTTGTTATGCTGAGCATATCGGGCAAATTAGGTCAGTGTCCCAGGATGCGACCCACACTAGTCGACTTACATCCAGGTACGCATTTTACTGATGTGTGAACACAGACAACAGGTGTAAAGAAACACGCCCAATGTTTCTACCCTGGCTGGGAATCGAACCTAGACCCTCGCCGTGTGAAGCAACAGCTTTAGCCACCAGACCCCCCCCCCCAACTAAGAGTCTTTGTCCACAACTTGTCGGTATCAGAATTTACTTTTACTGGAACAACGTGTCGCTCTGAAGAGAGCTTCAGGTCATGCAGTGGTGCACCTCAACACGTATAACACATCCAACGGTAGTCCAGTGACTCACGCGTCGGTCTGGAGTTTTACGACTCACTAACTGCAGGTTCAAGCCCTGCCCGTGGTATGGTTTGTTTGCAATCGTGTCATTACGATTTCGTGAGTCACATCCAGCATATATGTGATAGGTGTACGCATGTTTTACTTGTAAAAGTATTCTGGTAAAAACAGTTTGCAGATCAAGTCTATTCTGACCGACGTTTCACGTATTATTAAGTTTTATCAAATCCTGAATAACAAAAAAGGCACAATACCGTGACTGGAACGATACACAAATAACCCGCGCATAAAAGAGAGAAGCTTACGACGACGTTTCGGTCCGACTTGGACCATTTACAAAGTCACACTAACCAGAAGTGGAGCAGGACGGCTATATATCGCCGTCCTGCTCCACTTCTTGACAAAACCCAACACCGAGCAAGGAGTCGGCAATGTTTGACAATCAATCCATTTTCAAGAAGCTTTCCTTAAGAAATCTTCTACCTGAAGCGATGGTGATTCTTCACTTCAGTTCTAAACGTCATCAGCTTCTCTGTGAGTGAAAGTACATTGTTGAATTCGAAATTATTCAATGACATGCAACAGTGTTGACACTACGAATCACTGAAGCGACTCATTGGTACACTAGACTTGAATTAATAAAAGTTTATGTAAATTATGTAATTTGTTAGGTCGTTGTTTTTATATTTGGTTATTATATTTCAGTATAAAGGAGAACGTTTTATTGGATTTCATGAAATGGTAAGCCCACGTGAAGAGTGATGAGGGCTCGATCCTCCGGTCGCTGAGTAATCAGAGATAAGAACATAAGAACATAAGAATGAAGGAACACTGCAGAAGGCCTACTGGCCCATGCGAGGCAGGTCCAAGTCTCCTACCGGCTTAAGCCAATGCACCCAACCTAGTCAGGTCAGGTCACATTGACTTAAGGAAGGAACACGGCAACCGACCTGGTAGCACAACTTATCAGGTCCAACTCACACCCACCCACATCCACTCATGTATTTATCCAACCTATTTTTAAAGCTACACAACGTTCTGGCCTCTATAACTGTACTCGGGAGTTTGTTCCACTCATCCACAACTCTATTACCAAACTAGTACTTTCCTATATCCTTCCTGAATCTGAATTTTTCCAACTTAAAACCATTGCTGCGAGTCCTGTTTAGGCTAGATATTTTCAGCACACTATTTACATCCCCTTTATTTATTCCTGTCTTCCATTTATACACCTCAATCATATCCCCCCTAATTCTACGTCTTTCTAGAGATGTTAATGTCCAGCCGATGGTAGGTAGCTCACACTGGGAAATCTTAATTTGTCGTGGGTGCAGCGAATTAATGCAAGACGAAAATAAAAAAAAATGTCAATAGCCTCTGTTTCGGCATGTCATTGCCTTAATGATGACAAGAGTGGTTAAAGAGAGTGCGTAGCTCAGTGCTAGTATGTTATTCTGACAACCGAAAAGACCTGGGTTCTGCCCTGAGAAGAATGGGATGTATGGCACATTGGAGTTAGTAGAGGTTGGGAAAGGTCCTGAAGACCGGGTAAGAGAAGAGTACTAGCAGTCCCTTGGATCTAGAGCCTTTCACAGCATCAAAGGACTTTCCTTTTCAAGCAAGTAAAAAGGTTCAGCTAATTTTCATGAAAAGGCAAAACGGAGCATCACTGGAGCAGTTTCGTCTTATGATGCCACCGAGAGAAAAAATGCTGCCTCCAGCCTTCTCCTCGCTGCAACATTCATCACCCACGCTTCACACCCATATAAGAGCGTTGGTAAAACTATACTCTCATACATTCCCCTCTTTGCCTCCAAGGACAAAGTTCTTTGTCTCCACAGACTCCTAAGTGCACCACTCACTCTTTTTCCCTCATCAATTCTATGATTCACCTCATCTTTCATAGACCCATCCGCTGACACGTCCACTCCCAAATATCTGAATACGTTCACCTCCTCCATACTCTCTCCCTCCAATCTGATATTCAATCTTTCATCACCTAATCTTTTTGTTATCCTCATAACCTTACTCTTTCCTGTATTCACCTTTAATTTTCTTCTTTTGCACACCCTACCAAATTCATCCACCAATCTCTGCAACTTCTCTTCAGAATCTCCCAAGAGCACAGTGTCATCAGCAAAGAGCAGCTGTGACAACTCCCACTTTGTGTGTGATTCTTTATCTTTTAACTCCACGCCTCTTGCCAAGACCCTCGCATTTACTTCTCTTACAACCCCATCTATAAATATATTAAACAACCACGGTGACATCACACATCCTTGTCTAAGGCCTACTTTTACTGGGAAAAAATTTCCCTCTTTCCTACATACTCTAACTTGAGCCTCACTATCCTCGTAAAAACTCTTCACTGCTTTCAGTAACCTACCTCCTACACCATACACTTGCAACATCTGCCACATTGCCCCCCTATCCACCCTGTCATACGCCTTTTCCAAATCCATAAATGCCACAAAGACCTCTTTAGCCTTATCTAAATACTGTTCACTTATATGTTTCACTGTAAACACCTGGTCCACACACCCCCTACCTTTCCTAAAGCCTCCTTGCTCATCTGCTATCCTATTCTCCGTCTTACTCTTAATTTTTTCAATTATAACTCTACCATACACTTTACCCCCTATAATTTTTGCACTCTCTTTTATCCCCTTTGCCTTTATACAAAGGAACTATGCATGCTCTCTGCCAATCCCTAGGTACCTTACCCTCTTCCATACATTTATTAAATAATTGCACCAACCACTCCAAAACTATATCCCCACCTGCTTTTAACATTTCTATCTTTATCCCATCAATCCCGGCTGCCTTACCCCCTTTCATTTTACCTACTGCCTCACGAACTTCCCCCACACTCACAACTGGCTCTTCCTCACTCCTACAAGATGTTATTCCTCCTTGCCCTATACACGAAATCACAGCTTCCCTATCTTCATCAACATTTAACAATTCCTCAAAATATTCCTTCCATCTTCCCAATACCTCTAACTCTCCATTTAATAACTCTCCTCTCCTATTTTTAACTGACAAATCAATTTGTTCTCTAGGCTTTCTTAACTTGTTAATCTCACTCCAAAACTTTTTCTTATTTTCAACAAAATTTGTTGATAACATCTCACCCACTCTCTCATTTGCTCTCTTTTTACATTGCTTCACCACTCTCTTAACCTCTCTCTTTTTCTCCATATACTCTTCCCTCCTTGCATCACTTCTACTTTGTAAAAACTTCTCATATGCTAACTTTTTCTCCCTTACTACTCTCTTTACATCATCATTCCACCAATCGCTCCTCTTCCCTCCTGCACCCACTTTCCTGTAACCACAAACTTCTGCTGAACACTCTAACACTACATTTTTAAACCTACCCCATACCTCTTCGACCCCATTGCCTATGCTCTCATTAGCCCATCTATCCTCCAATAGCTGTTTATATCTTACCCTAACTGCCTCCTCTTTTAGTTTATAAACCTTCACCTCTCTCTTCCCTGATGCTTCTATTCTCCTTGTATCCCATCTACCTTTTACTCTCAGTGTAGCTACAACTAGAAAGTGATCTGATATATCTGTGGCCCCTCTATAAACATGTACATCCTGAAGTCTACTCAACAGTCTTTTATCTACCAATACATAATCCAACAAACTACTGTCATTTCGCCCTACATCATATCGTGTATACTTATTTATCCTCTTTTTCTTAAAATATGTATTACCTATAACTAAACCCCTTTCTATACAAAGTTCAATCAAAGGGCTCCCATTATCATTTACACCTGGCACCCCAAACTTACCTACCACACCCTCTCTAAAAGTTTCTCCTACTTTAGCATTCAAGTCCCCTACCACAATTACTCTCTCATATATATATATATATAGATATATATATATATATATATATATATATATATATATATATATATATATATATATATATTTATATTTATATATATATAAAATATACATACAAAATCATAAATTACTCACGTCAAAAACTATCCCCAACGAGAGAGTTTCTGCCATATCTTTAATTCCTAAACTGTGTTTAGTCATGAGAGATTCACACAATTAATGAGTTTTTTAATATCGATCAAAAAGATGATCAGATCAACCAGCCGGGCTCTACAATTATATTTAAATTACGTTGAAAAATTTCTATAAATAAAAAAAGTTTCTCAAAACTCCGGGATGGTGTTTGTTAATAATGCTAATAGGAAAAGTTGAGTTATCGCAGTTAAAATGCAAAGAGGCCAGACTGATGCAGCGCTGAGCTGCGCTGGTAGCTTCTGAGCTCACCAGTTTACTACACGGAATGGCTTTATATTTCATGATTAGCTTATTTGTTAATGAATGTGTTTGTTTGCTTTTTTCATCAATCTTTTGGTGTATCCTCTCTCTCTCTCTCTCTCTCTCTCTCTCTCTCTCTCTCTCTCTCTCTCTCTCTCTCTCTGTGTTATTATTCTCAGCTCATTTCAAAGCTCAGTCTAATTTATTGTATGCTACTATCTTATTCCATTAGGATGGTACCCACAACAATCTAATACTCATGTACCTTTTCAGTTTGTGCTAGCACTCAGCTATGAGCCACTTATCCACTTTCTCTTGATATAAAAAAACACCCTTAGACGTCGTTCTAAGCTAGATGAGTCCTCCCTGACAGGAGACGGGTCTCGCCATCAGCGGCCGAAGGGTCGAGCCTACAACACATTAGGCTGGATGACTTACATTTTACTTAAAATTGGATACGCTAGTAGTGTGCTGCTATTTTTTTATGATAGTGGGAATGAAAGTTATCTACAGTATATTTCCCTGTCGTATTCCATAGTGTTGAAATCTGTCAACTTTTGCTGGGAGACGTCGGTAGGAAAATGAGAATATAGCGCGATTTTTAACCTCTCACAAAGTCTAAATATATGTATAGCTGAAATTTCCCATGGCCAGGACTGAGCACACAGCTGACCTTTTGTCATCTCTCTCGTTACGTATCCTCGTTACCAGAATGACAGCCATTACCGCCTGCTTCCTTCAGCCACCTCTTCCCCCTCGATGCTTCAACCCCCTTCCCCCTCCCATCAACTTCCTTGGTGAGACTTCCTCACCATTTCCCCCGTCACTGCAGTGAAACACTTGTTCGTCTCCAGCTCTTGGTCTCCAGTGAGACAGCTGGGAAACTCATGACTTCTGAATACCAGTTAGCTTTTTATCTGCAACTTTCAGTCCCCAGTGAGAGCCCTGAGGTGTTTAGGGAACTCATAGCTTCTAAACACTTGTGTTAGCTTCCTGCCTCTACCTTTCTCGTCAGTGATGCCCCTGAGCTGCTTGTTAAAGATTTTGACCATATAGTTACATATTTCCTTACTCATACTATCCTCTCCAGTGAGAAACCTGAGATACCCAGTGTGGAACCTGCTCCCTAAGGACCACTGGGATAATTCTCCACTCTTACTATCCTTCCTTGTGAGGGCACTGAACAGCTTGGTGTTGGTTATGGACCCTAAAGGCCACTGGGATAGCCCCCTGGCCCTGCTTTCCTACCGGTGAGGGGCCCCGGTGTGGATCATGGCCCCTGAGGGCCTCTGTGAGTCATTCGCCGGATCTTATCTGCACAGAACTGTAAAATATCTCGTTCCTATTTTCGACTTTTGCTCTTTCTCTCCCTCTCTCTCTCTCTCTCTCTCTCTCTCTCTCTCTCTCTCTCTCTCATTCTATTTATCTATCTCTCTCTCTCTCCTTATCTTTCTCTCTCTTTCTCATATATATATATATATATATATATATATATATATATATATATGTCGTGCCGAATAGGTAAAATTTGCGATTTTGGCTTAAATAGCAACGCTCTTCTTCCTTTCAGTCTGGTCTGAGACCAGACTGAAGGGACGATGACCTCTGATCCATTAATTCACACACACACACACAGGAAGAGGGGGCCAGGAGCTATGAATCGACCCCTGCAACCACAATTAGATGAGTACACACACACACACACAAACACACACACACACACACACACACACACACACACACACACACACACACACACACACACACACACACACACACACACACACACACACACACACACACACACACACACACACACGTATTATTGTCAGAAAATTCCAGTAACTTTGTAAAACCATAAGGATGACAAGAACAGTATGGTGAAGGTACGAAAGGTTAAATGGCCTGACCTCTTTGGGTAGGTTCTGGAGGAAAGATTCTCGTCACACAGTTACGAGTGAATTTTTTACTAACCTTATTATAACTTTAGATATTTCATGAACCCTTTTTTTCCCCTCCTTCATATTTCCAAAACTGTATGTCAGGTATGAAGTGTCAGTGTGTTTTTTGACCAGAAGAATTTTTGTTTTGTTATTGTAGTTTATTCAGGTATACACAAATACAGTTCCATAGTTTGTCAAACATAGCAGCATATTAAGTCTTTCTCAATGTAGCCGAAAATTATTTTGTCTCTGCCAACAATTCCTTTTGCGTCTGTGTGCCATACTTTGTTTTCTTTCTCTAAATGTGTTCCGGTTCACTGTGCCGTGGTTATCTGATCCTTGCCCATGGGTCATGGGAATTGGAAGATGAGTAAAGTGATGCGGAGGCTGCGGGTTTAGGTGAGGGGTGGCTGGTGTGGAAGTTCTGGTGATGGAAGGGGTCAGAGTTGTGGGTGAGGGTGGTTGGTTTTGAGTAGGGTGTTGTTGATTCTGAGAGGGATGTGGTTAGCTTTCAGTAGGGTGTGGTTAGCTTTGAGTAGAATGTGGTTGGCTTTGAACTTTTGTGTGTGAGTGTAAAGTGGGGTTGGGACTTGATCTGGATTTGTTGGAGGTTTACGTGGAGTAATCCTTAAGACAGCAATTTCCCTTCTGTTATCGCTTTTCCTTTAGCTCTTTCCTGTGTTTGGCAGTGTTAACCTTACTTCAGCTATGCCGTCTCCTTTTTTGGTTCTGTCCTAGTCCATGCACGTATGGCAATATCTTTCCCTCTGCTTTAACACTGGTTTCGGTCTCATAATGCTGTCCCAGGCAATTTCTGTTACAGTGCTCAGTTTGATCAGAAGTATTTTGTCACGAGTATCTTCCGAGTCTCTCAGTGTGTGCCGCCTGCTGTACCTCGTTCTCACCACCTGCAATGATAACTCTAATCTCTTGTTCCTCAGTTGACCATCTCTCTTCACATGTCGTATTCTCGGCCTCATTAAGACCAAGGATCAGTGGTCTTAATGAGGCCATGTGTTTCCCTCCAAATTGTTGTTTTTTTTTTGTTACAGTTCTTTTGTTGCTTCTCTTATCTCCTGTACCTCCCAACTCCTTGAGAGCATTTCCGCAAAGGCCTTAATTTCTGTTTCCCCTAACTTCTGTTTACACTCTTGCATTTTCCATTATTGTTCCTGCCTCTTTTCTCCTTCTCTTTATTTCTTCAAGTTCCTCCTTCATCTTCATGTCTTCCTTCAGAACTCGGAAATTTTCCTCAGTTCAAGTGCCCCCTTTCTCTTTTCTCTGACTTCCGATAATTCTTTTTCCCTATGTCCCCCTCTTTTCATGGAAAGCCGTCTCCTTTTTCTTTTCATTTGGATACCCATTTCTTTACTCTTCAAGTATTATCCAGTCAAATATAAGATAAAATTCCTTTTATTTTTTATTTTTAGGTTATACCTGTGTTTAGTTCCTGCCCATGTGTGTGTGTGTGTGTGTGTGTGTGTGTGTGTGTGTGTGTGTGTGTGTATGTGTGTGTGAGAGAGAGCGAGAGAGACCACATGGATAAAACAAAAAATCGAACCACATTAACCTGTTGCTGCTAACAATACTCTGGCGTATCGACAGGTTTACGAACATGACAAGGCTACCAGGGTTCTTTTCTATACAGTGTCCTTTTAAAAGGAGGGTGAGTGAGCCTATAGCTGTATATCTATGCATCTACTCCTCCAGGCTTAAACTGGCAAGAGTTACCAGTCCGAGGCATTCGAATGGCCTGCATAGGCGCAGGAGTGGACAAGCCTACAACGTCAACGTCAGAAAATTGTTTTCGAATATGCCTCGCTGAGGCCTTAGATTTGAAAGAAGTATACCTGAATGGGAGAGTGTTCACAAAGGAAAACTAGTGAGAAGTATCTGAGTGTTAAGTTAACTTATAAATCCTGGACACAAGCCGTAGTAGCCCTTAAAAAAGCAACAACAACATTACTAACCTGGATGAACCTGGAGCAAATCTGAGCTCTATCCCAACCTGCACCGTCCTAGCACGGAGTTCCCCAGATATCCAAGGATATGCCAATAAGTTCATCGGATTACTTGCACACTGCGACCTTGCAATCAGGCGCTGACACATTCATTAGGTACGAGGCTGATGTGACGCAGATATCTGAATAATGTCATCATGGGGCTGGAAATAGGAGGCTTCGAATTGAAGAACGTGTGGAAATCTCAAGGCGGAATACAGACAACGAATAACGATTGCGAGGAAAGTGGATGACGGTGGGTGAGAGTGCTGTGGGTGAGAGTACAGTAAGAGTGGGTGAAGGTGAGTGAGGTTGAGACATGTTCTTCTCATTACAAACTCAGATAGACTTGAGGATGAACGCTCCATTTTTAATACCAGCATGCCCTCCCAGGGCATGCTGGTGCCTGAGATCGGGCAGCGGGACCTCTTTCCCCCCTTACCCCCCCCCCGGAGACGATCAGGGTTTTAGGCTAATCTATAAAAGATTTGTGGCAATTGAAGTCAAGATTAGCTAGGTGTTTTCACAGTGAATCAACCTTAAGACTTCACAGTTGGTAAGCCTCCAGCCCTTACAGTAGGTCAACTTCTAGGCTTCACAGTCAGTCATTAGGTTTTACAGTGACTCAGTCTTCAGGTTTCAAGTGCCTCACAGTTGGGCCAGCCTCCAGCCTGGGTGTCAGTGGACTGGTGTGTGTGGCATCCTGGGTGGGGCCAGCATCCAGCCTTCCCAGTGGGGCCAGCCTCCATGCCTCACGACAGATCAACTTTCAGTCGCCTGAGAGCGCTGGACATGTCTAGTCATATATACTGCTTGTCTGCTGGTTGAATTTTTTAGTCACTCCACGTACAGAGTCCGTCTCGCACTCCCTATCCCATCCAAGAAGCGCACATCACACCAGATCAATGAGGTGCTCTCCCGGCAAGACAGCTGTGACGTGATCGATGATATGTTTTCCGGACCAGAGAAGATCACTTTTTTTGTGGGGGCCAGATACATAAGGGGTCAAGCAGCCCAATAAAAATGATGGAGGCTTAATCATTCGTCTCCAAGAAGAACAAAAAGCCACAATACCGTGACTGGAACAATGGGAGAGAGATTATGAGAACGTTTCGGTCAGACTTGTATCATTTACAAAGTATCTTAGATTCTCTGTAAACATAGCTGCAGAAAAGCTAATTATTGGAAGAACATTTAGCACTGTGTCAATAAAAGTATAAAGGACTACAGCAGTGCTCATTTGCAACAAAAGTTCTCACTGAATTCTTTAGAAGTTAAAGTATAATTGCCCCACGTTTTGAAACTATAATTATTATTGCAGTGCCAAGGTTGGCACTGTATGCCGCATAGGGATTTAGTACTCTTGTGGATATAGCAACAGTAATGGTGGCCAAAGATCAAAGATATTGTACACCATTATATTAATGGTATAGTCTCTCTCTCTCTCACCCACACACACACACACACACACACACACACACACACACACACACACACACACACACACAATCACTCCTCTCTTCGCTTGTCTGGACCAATGGTCTCTTCTTCTCTCCTCTCTCTCTCTCTCTCTCTCTCTCTCTCTCTCTCTCTCTCTCTCTCTCTCGTATTATTGCAATAGACTATCGAGCGAGTCAACCTCACAGCCAAGGGAGCCGTGCAGGCAACAATGCAAGACTGGAAACACATCATGTGTGTACGCATTACCGCAGCCTTAACAGCAATGGCGTTGTGTGCAAGCGTTCAGCAACAGCCTCCAAGGAGAGCTGCTGCAAACAGCTTTCCCAAGCAACTGAATGCTTTTCTGCAAATTTAATCCCATCTGATGACCTCCTGGAGGCAATAAAACTATCCAACACCAGAACCCTTTCCCACATTCTGAATGCATCTCGTTCATGCAGCAGCGAAATTCACTGACCTTCTCAAGAAAGTGAAAGCGAGAGGAGGTTTACTGTTCAAAAAAAAAAAAAAATAATATATAAATATATAAATATATATATATATATATAATATATATATATATATATATATATATATATATATATATATATATATATATATATATATATATTAGTTTCCTTTGTAGAACATATTAGTACGTAATTTTGGCAGGAAGACAAACGTCCTGCCTGGCTTCTTGATCTCTCAGAGACAGCGGCTATTTTATCGAGCAAACGTAATAAGGGAGAATTGTGTTAGTCGAGGGACCAGCCACGGAGACGCACTGCAGTGTTTTTGTCCTAGAGTTTTGGACTCCACGCTCAATTGAAGAAAGAAATGGTCCGCTGACGATCTATCCAGATCTCTGATGCTGCCTCTCATTTTGGGCCTCACCACGATGCTGTTTTGAGGATGATAGAACGAGTGGTGGTGGTGGTGCTGTGAGGGTGATAGGAACATTGGTGGGGCCGTGAGGATGATAGAACGAGTGGTGGGGCTGTGATGGTGGTGACAGGACAAGACGTGGTACTGTGCTGGAGGTGACAGGACGAGTGTGGCACTGTTGGTCGTGTTGTGGTAGTGTTGTATCGGTGAGTTACGATGAGTAAGTAATCCTGGTGTGATGGAAATAAGATGAATGTTTTAAAGTTATGGCGGTGATAGGCAAGACGGTGTTGATAATATTGTATTCTGTTGTTATTGGTAAAGTATATAACAATTTTGAAGATTTCCTTCTTGTGATAATGAATTACGACAGTGACTCTGTGATACTATAAAAACTTAATTGTTTTTGCGAGTCTCATCTCATTTCATCTCCTGATTCCGTACCTCGTGTGGTCCATCGTGCCTATCCTTTAATGTGTGTATGACATTTACTTTCACCACTTCCCCGTCTCGGCTGTTCCACTCTCTTACTACCGTTATGCTGATAAAAAAAAATAGAACTGCCTTTCCTCTTTGACTTTCATTTATGTTCTCTTGTCCCAGATCCATTCCGTCTCGTAATATCTTTTCAAACCCTTTCAGTATTTTAAGATCGTCAGGTTCAATTATCTTAGTCTGTCTTCACAGGTGAACCCTCTCAGCTCTGGGATCAGTATTACTGTGAATCTTTAGACTTTCTTGAGTTTCCTTACAAGCTTGATCAGCGTTCCTTACATAAATGAACCCATTTATCTTACAGGGGCAACTGGTCTCATGGGGTTCAACATAACTTATATATAATTATCTAGTTGAACCCATTTATGTCCATGGCCCAAACACACACACACACACACACACACACACACACACACACACACACACACACACACACACACACACACACACAAGAGCTTTACGAATTTGTAGTCCTGAGTTCATAGATGAGGAAATATCCAAAATTTATGAAATAGGTAATGATTTAAAATACCTAAGAAATGTAATTGATAAATCTTTTAAAGTTACTAGAAATACTTTTTACAATCCAAACCAGCCTTATTCAACTAAAAATATGTTGGTTCTCCCTTACCATGAAAACTTGGTTGATATGCCTTCTCTTCTTAAGACTTTTAATATTAAAGTTGCATTCAAAAATCTTGATACAGTAAAAACTTTTGATAAAGAATTTCCCCAAAATGCTGATGGATGTGTCTATAAGAATCCTTGTAAAATTTGCGATAAAGTTTATTACAGTCAAAATGGTAAAAATCTCGAACTAAGATTAAAACAACATAAATATATCATTAGAACTGGACAAGATTCCAATGCTCTATTTATTCATGTAAGAGATTTTAAAATCCAATTGATTTTCAAAAGTTGAGAAAGTAGTATCAAGCAAGTCCATGGTCGACAGGAATATAATTGAATCTTGTTTCAAAAAAGCAGTTTTGACAATAATATGAATATTTTCTTTGGTTTATATAAATTAGATCCATTTATAATTAAAGAATTTGAGAAGAATTTAATAATACACTGGACAAATAAAAATTTTTAAAAAATTTTTTTGGGGAAATAGTTTGTTGGTGGGTTGTAAAGGCCCTTTTGCCCA
>NC_091351.1:4020000-4022500 GCF_038502225.1 Cherax quadricarinatus
CAATATTGGTTTATATATATATATATATATATATATATATATATATATATATATATATATATATATATATATATATATATATATATATATATATATATATATATATATATATATATATATAATTTATTTATATATTTATATAATCTTAGTGTATCTCTTAAACCTTTTTGTACCATATTATGTAATAAAATATACTTATTGGTAAAAAAGAATGAGAAGATGGGGTGGTAGGGGAAGGGGAATATTCAAACGGCTTCAGGAAGAAATCCAAATATTCTTCCTTGAAGCCTTTTTATCCACTTCTCCGAGGCTATGGGTCCCACAATTTACACCAGAGGTGGACCCCATCCTATATAATTATATATATATATATATGCTGTCTAAAATTTTCCTATTGAAGGCCTCGTAGCTCAGAGGTACTGGGTTGGACGTTCTGCTTGTCAGAACGGTGGTTCGAGTCCCCGTCTATTCTTTAGGTTGTTCATTCGCAGTCTTAAAACCCTTCAGAAATGTGAAAAAATATTAGCATAGCCTTCCAGGTTGCCAAGGATCCATCGTCAGGTCTGAATAGACGAGAAAAAAAAATAACGAAAAAATAGTGGAACAACAATGCAAAATTTCACTAACACCAGTTCACCTGGCAAAGCCTGTTGAACTGATATACGTGGTATAACTCATGTCAGTTTATGTCAGTGGTATAACTCATGTCAGTTCATGTCAGTGGTATAACTCATGTCAGTTCAGCTGGCAAAGCCTGTTGAACTGATATACGTGGTATAACTCATGTCAGTTCATGTCAGTGGTATAACTCATGTCAGTTCATGTCAGTGGTATAACTCATGTCAGTTCAGCTGGCAAAGCCTGTTGAACTGATATACGTGGTATAACTCATGTCAGTTTATGTCAGTGGTATAACTCATGTCAGTTCATGTCAGTGGTATAACTCATGTCAGTTCAGCTGGCAAAGCCTGTTGAACTGATATACGTGGTATAACTCATGTCAGTTTATGTCAGTGGTATAACTCATGTCAGTTCATGTCAGTGGTATAACTCATGTCAGTTCAGCTGGCAAAGCCTGCTGAACTGATATACGTGGTATAACTCATGTCAGTTCATGTCAGTGGTATAACTCATGTCAATTCAGCTGGCAAAGCCTGCTGAACTGACATGAGTTATGAGGAAGAGTGACAAGAGATCGGGAAGCGAAAAGTAAATCGAGAGACACAACCGCTGGTCAAAAAAAATGTCAGAAGCACATCGGGGCAGACAAAGAGACAGAGCATATATAGCAGGTAAATAAATGGGACGAGAGAGAGAGAGAGAGAGAGAGAGAGAGAGAGAGAGAGAGAGAGAGAGAGAGAGAGAGAGAGAGAGAGAGAGAGAGAGAGAGAGAGAGAGAGAGATGAAGATTAATTAGGAATATTTTGTTACATTTATCATGTCTTGAGGACGGGAGACAGGCAGGCCTTTGTGATTATAATTATTTATCATTATTGGTTATTATTAATCATTATTGGTTATTATTATTATTATACTATATCCATTAGGAAATGGTATACCTGTAGGGGTTATACAGTGCCTCAGAAATGTGATTTAATCTGGTTTGATCCAAGGAAGTGGAAGATAGCTCCCACTTCTTGCATCACAAGCTCTTTACCAGCATTATGGATCCCCCGCCCCCTTGAAGGGAGGGGAAGAGGGTGGTAAGGGAGGTGGGGAGGGAGAGAATAAGAGAGTGAGGAGACCGTGCAAGGGAGGGGGAATCAATATAGGTGAAGTGGCAGGAAGAGCCTGCAGTAAGTGGCAAGGAGGGGGAGGGGTAAAGGGAAGGGGTAAGGGGGAGGAGGAATGGGGGAGGGAACGTAGGAAGTGGCTGCACAAAAGACCAACATTGGAGAGCCCTCCCTCCCTCCTTCCTCATGTTGGATACAATTAGGTTGAGAGCTTGTGTTGGAGAAAGGGAAGATGGTGGTGGTGGTTGGGTTTGTGGTGGTTGGGCTGGTGGTTGTTGTGTTGGTAGGGTTGGTGGTGGTGGAGGTGGACAGCGATGACGGTGTTGGAGGTGGGAGGTGTTTATAAAGTGTTGGGGAAGCAGGTGAGTTCTCCCTTAAGCTGCCCTAACGAGCGAGGTCATGCTTGGAAGGTAAACTAAATAAAAATAAAGTGGAAAATTTGTCAGTGGGAAGTGTACTAACGTAAAAATTTTTAGGAATGATGTGTGCATTTCATTTTAATTATCATACGCATAAGGGTACAAGTTTAAGTTTGAGCTATTGTGAGCTAAAATTGTAATTTGGTCAGTAAACTCAAATGTTCATCAGGGAAGAAATGAATGACTGTAATAGGGTGTTGATCTTAATAAAAGTGCATCTGAAGTGACTGCTGCCCGTCCTGTGATGTTATAGCTGTCTTGTGAGTCTAGGTAGTGGATGCTGAAAACTCTCTTGAAAAACTGGTTCATGTAGGTTAGGTTGAGGCTGGAGATAACGAGCCTTGCCTG
>NC_091351.1:4032500-4067500 GCF_038502225.1 Cherax quadricarinatus
CTTCACCCTCTTCTCCCTTTATTACACATGCGTCCTTCACTCTTTTCTCCCTTGGGGATACATGCGTCCTTCACCCTTGAGGACACACGTGTCCTTCGCTCTCTTCTCACTCGAGGACACATGTGTCCTTCGCTCTTCTCCCTCGAGGACACATGTGTCGTTTACTCTTTTTCCTTAAGGACACCTGCATCCTTCACTCTCTTGAGGACACATGCATCCTTCACTCTCTCCCTTGAGGATACATGTATCCTTCACCCTCTTACTTGAGGACACATGCATGTTTCACCTCGAGCCCTCACTCTTAAGTGGATTCCATCTGAGACTCTCCAGCATCTCTCGAACCCTCCTCAGGCTCCCTAGCAAGGTCAAAAATTTTAATTCCCCTTGTTCATTCGCCTCTGTTGTCTATTATTCTGTCTCGATTAGTGGCCTCATTGAAACCTCCGTCTTATTGTGTCTGCTCAAAAAGAATCTTGTTTCCACAATTCCAGTCTGAATTATATTCACTATTTTTGTACCCACTTAATGGAGGATGCAAGTATCACCATCAAGCATGGTATTCTTTGCAGAGCAAACCTCTAATATAGACCACATTTCGCTGTAGTATGAACTCTGGATAGAGCTTTACTTAAGGATAAGAGATCACATTAAGTATTTTACTCGCTCTTTCATTCCACTTTTAGATTGATCCGTCCTCAGGCTTTCACTTTTTCTTCACTCAGATATTCTCATCACTTGTCTGCCTTCCCTTTTATATTTTTTTCCACCCACCTTAGCCAATTAACCTTCGTCTCTCGTGTACTCATCAACACGATTCTTTGCCCCCCATCCCACCACGACCAACACAGCCTCTCATTGGTCTGTGTCTCCAAGGGAATCTTGTTTCCTTTGATCTCTGCTAGCTTCGAATGATTGAAGTCTGTCTGTCTGCCTTTGTGTGTGTGTGTGTCTCTCTCTCTCTCTCTCGTCAAGGGGATGATGCCTTTTCCAAGAAATTAGAGCTATCATCTCTTTTCTTGGATCAAACCTAATAACTTCCCAATCCCCCAGCGTTTTATGTGCTCTGCGAGGATTTATCGCTTCCCATTAATAATAATAATATAATTTTCTTTTGCAATAGTGTTAGAATGGCAGGCTATGATATACTACCATAATTTACATGCACATTTAAAGCTTTCCCTAAAATTATCTACCAAGTGGGTATAAGTAAACGTAGCCTTGAAGCAGTTTCCATACTGCATTGTGGAAAAATTATATTCCAGAAGTGAATATATTCTGGAAAACTAAGACTGATTTAAGCTAAACTTGTTGATGTTAATATTTGCTGTGAGTTAGACGTTTTCCAATTTATTAATACGACTATATATGGCAAATAATACAATCTTTGTTTATAAAGCATAAAATAGGAAATAAAATAAAATAGTAACTAGCTATGGGAGAAGATTTCATTTGGTCAGTTGACTTCATTAATGTTTGAATGTTGCACGAGCATATACCATACTTGAATCATTCTACGAAGGAAATGATCGCAGATAAAGTAATGTTCGTGAGAAGGGTACAGCCAGGGTGTAGGTGCTGTTTGCTGCCCGTCTTATGGAATAAATACTGTCCTCTCTATGACCAGTAAGCGCAGCCAAGTGTGGTACTTTGATAACATTGTCTTTAGACATAACAGTAACGCCACCTACATCTCTCCGATATTCACGTTTTTGCTGAGATGACAAATCCAATGTTAATGGGTCCAGATAAGTCGCTATGATCGATTCTATATTCAGTCCAATGGTCATGGATAAGACAGCGGAGAGGCAGTCCAAAAAAGTGGAGCATACTTAATGCGAGAGTTCACTTGTGATTCGTACAGAGTTTTGCAGCCTCCACTGTCGAGCAAGTGCTAGATACGCTTTGGTATTGTTATCTTTTTGGAAGCCTTTCTTGCAAAATTTATCACGTGTTTCTTCGTTGACATTTTGAAATCAAATTTCACTCCTAGGATATTCATTTCCACCTCAGGCTTCAATACAATTCATTATTACCACAGTTCCAGCATCATCATCAAGCTGTCTCATTAATATCATTTGTGTTTTCTCTAAAGTAAAATGTAACGTGCTACGGCTTTCTCTTGATTGATACAACTATTAGCTGAGAGCAGCAGGCATCTCCTCTCTTGCTTCAGTACATATGAGAGTACAGTCATGAGCATAGACATGGGATTCTGGGATGAGATGTAGTTGGTCGTCGAAGTAGATATTCAATAATAATGGACAAAGCACACTTCCTTGTGGAGCACTGGCACCGCCTGAGTGACTTGTAGACTCTTTATGGAGAACGAAAACTACTTTTGAGGGTAGTCACTGTTCTATTCTACTGAGAACTATTGTTGAAGGTAGTCCCTGTTCTAGTGAGAACTACTCTTGAAGGTAGTTCCTGTTTTCTTGATGGTACTACTAAGGTGTAGTGCAGAGCTAGAGACTCCTGGTGCTTACAGTTTTGCCAAGAGTCCTTGATGTCGACTGCCCCAGCTATGTCTCGTGCTACTGCCCAGCTGATCTCTGATTCATCCAGTGACAGGTGTCACATCGCAGAAAGGTTTAACAGATCAGTTTCAGAGTGACCTTTTCTCAGTTCATATTGACGGTGGCAAAGACGTGAGTGGTCAAAAAATTCTGTCGTTTACGGTGAGATTATAACCTCGAGAATTTTGCCAGTGACTGACTGGAGAGAGTCAGTAGTTACTGATAATCGAACGACTCTCTTTCTTCGTGAACAGGATCTACAGATGCCTTCTCTCTCTCTCTCTCTCTCTCTCTCTCTCTCTCTCTCTCTCTCTCTCTCTCTCTCTCTCTCTCTCTCTCTCTCTCTCTCTCTCTCTCTCTCTCTCTCTTCCTTCCCTCCTTGACTTATCGCCTTCTCTTGCCCCACTCCTTTACTCCTCATTTTCTTGTGATATAGAATGATAGTAATTATAACTTGTTTTATTAGCATTTGAGTTTGTAGATTAAAAGTCAAATTAACCATGAGTCGTAAGTTTTGCTGTAGAGTGGTAGTCAGAGGCTCCTGATTGGCTCCCGAGTGGTTCTTGAGAGGTTCATGAGTGGCTCCTGAGTGGCTACTGTTTCTTCACCCTTCGAGAAGGGTACCTTGATACTGGTGAAGGGCTCTTGACCGGAGGAATTATGGCTCTTGCTCCCTTCCTTGGATCGAAGCTGATTACTTTCCATTCTCAAGACGTTGCTTCACCCCCTTACAGGTTTGACGCTTCTCCACATATAATAATAATAATAATAATAATAATAATAATAATAATAATAATAATTCCTCACAAGAGGAGACAGAATATCACACACTTTTATTTAGCAATTTCAGCTAGAGATAACAAGGGTGATAGAATTTGGTTCTTCAGGAAACTAGACAATTCCCTTCAAAGGAGGAGATGGGGCTGTGTCTTGCTGTTAGGGAAGAGCTCTTGATAGGCAACACTTGACACAATCCTCCCCACTACCGGGATAATTTCTCTTGCTTTCCTCCCTTCTCCTCTCTTTTCACAGTACCCAAAGGCCTTTATTCTGCACTTTTGCTCCAATGCTTTTTTCCGATTTTTTTTATGGGCCAGCTTTAGTTTCTCTCTCACACACACACACACACACACACACACACACACACACCACAATTGGAGGCCATTTTATTAGGTACACCTAACACCTGCTTGTCAAAGCAAATATCTAGCCAGGCAATCACGTGGCAATACCTCAGTGCCTAAACGTACGCAGACATGGCCAAGAGGTTCAGATGCTCAGACCGAACATCACATTAGACTCCATAATACCAGCTGAGCACCATTTAAATGCCACAGCTTACCAGAATATTGTTGATAACCTTGTGCATTCCTTCACGGCCAGGGTCGACACTTCTCCCATTGGCTACTTACTCAAGCATGATAACATGCCATGTCACAAAATACATGTCAAATACATGTCAAGCTAGTTTAACTCTCTCTCTCTCGTGTGACATGGACGGGATACTTAACCCGATGATTTACATAGACCATCCTTCAAATGACGCTAGATGGAGGTGTTCCAGTATTTTTTCTAAAGTTATTTTAGTTTTGATTGCCAATGTTCCTATCAGTCGCAGACGACGCTGCTACTGATGTCATCTCTAATAACATGTCAGGTGACTTCCGGGCGACCGATGTCATCTCCCCCTCACGGGAGCTTCCTGGATGCTGCCGCGGGACTCGTGGTGCAATGAATTGGACCTGTCGTTCCCCCTTCCTTGGATCGAACCTGATTGCCTCCCGCTCTCCAGGCGCTGCATCATTCTGTGGATATACCTCTTTCCCTTAAAATATCATGATAACAATAATAATAGTAATTATAATACTGATATCACAACGTAACACATAAGCTGAAATATATTACTGTATACACATGTAATCTCTGCCCCTGAGTGGCATACAGTATTTTATAACTGAGAAAATATTAATATTTAATATATTCAGTGCGGAGCTGACTCTGGAAAGATCAGAAAATTTCATTAAAATTTGTATGGGTTTTATGACGTGACACGCACGCAAACATATACACGTAGAAAGTAAACATGTATACACCCACGATATATATATATATATATATATATATATATATAATATATATATATATGTATGTATGGAAGAGGGTAAGGTACCTAGGGATTGGCAGAGAGCATGCATAGTTTCTTTGTATAAAGGCAAAGGGGACAAAAGAGAGTGCAAAAATTATAGGGGGATAAGTCTGTTGAGTATACCTGGTAAAGTGTGTGGTAGAGTTATTATTGAAAGAATTAAGAGTAAGACGGAGAATAGGATAGCAGATGAACAAGGAGGCTTTAGGAAAGGTAGGGGGTATGTGGACCAGGTGTTTACAGTGAAACATAAGTGAACAGTATTTAGATAAGGCTAAAGAGGTCTTCGTGGCATTTATGGATTTGGAAAAGGCGTATGACAGGGTGGATAGGGGGGCAATGTGGCAGATGTTGCAGGTGTATGGTGTAGGAGGTAGGTTACTGAAAGCAGTGAAGAGTTTTTACGAGGATAGTGAGGCTCAAGTTAGAGTATGTAGGAAAGAGGGAAATTATTTCCCAGTAAAAGTAGGCCTTAGACAAGGATGTGTGATGTTACAGTGGTTGTTTAATATATTTATAGATGGGGTTGTAAGAGAAGTAAATGCGAGGGTCTCGGCAAGAGGCGTGGAGTTAAAAGATAAAGAATCACACATAAAGTGGGAGTTGTCACAGTTGCTCTTTGCTGATGACACTGTGCTCTTGGGAGATTCTGAAGAGAAGTTGCAGAGATTGGTGGATGAATTTGGTAGGGTGTGCAAAAGAAGAAAATTAAAAGTGAATACAGGAAAGAGTAAGGTAATGAGGATAACAAAAAGATTAGGTGATGAAAGATTGGATATCAGATTGGAGGGAGAGATTATGGAGGAGGTGAATGTATTCAGATATTTGGGAGTGGACGTGTCAGCGGATGGGTCTATGAAAGATGAGGTGAATCATAGAATTGATGAGGGGAAAAGGGTGAGTGGTGCACTTAGGAGTCTGTGGAGACAAAGAACTTTGTCCTTGGAGGCAAAGAGGGGAATGTATGAGAGTATAGTTTTACCAACGCTCTTATATGGGTGTGAAGCATGGGTGATGAATGTTGCAGCGAGGAGAAGGCTGGAGGCAGTGGAGCTGTCATGTCTGAGGGCAATGTGTGGTGTGAATATAATGCAGAGAATTCGTAGTTTGGAAGTTAGGAGGAGGTGCGGGATTACCAAAACTGTTGTCCAGAGGGCTGAGGAAGGGTTGTTGAGGTGGTTCGGACATGTAGAGAGAATGGAGCGAAACAGAATGACTTCAAGAGTGTATCAGTCTGTGGTGGAAGGAAGGCGGGGTAGGGGTCGGCCTAGGAAAGGTTGGAGGGAGGGAGTAAAGGAGGTTTTGTGTGCGAGGGGCTTGGACTTCCAGCAGGCATGCGTGAGCGTGTTTGATAGGAGTGAATGGAGACAAATGGTTTTTAATACTTGACGTGCTGTTGGAGTGTAAGCAAAGTAACATTTATGAAGGGGTTCAGGAAAACCGGCAGGCCGGACTTGAGTCCTGGAGATGGGAAGTACAGTGCCTGCACTCTGAAGGAGGGGTGTTAATGTTGCAGTTTAAAAACTGTAGTGTAAAGCACCCTTCTGGCAAGACAGTGATGGAGTGAATGATGGTGAAAGTTTTTCTTTTTCGGGCCACCCTGCCTTGGTGGGAATCGGCCAATGTGATAATAAATAAAATTATATATATATATATATATATATATATATATATATATATATATATATATATATATATATATATATATAACGAGCTTCTTTTGAGCTTTGAAAAATAGGGACAATCTTGACAGTCATTTGCAACTCTAGCTGAGACCTGACTGGCAGTGAAAGGCAAAGTATTTAGATGCCTGTGATGCAGTGCTCATCTCATGCCTGTGGAGAAGCACACTTGTGTACAGTTCAGGACAAATATTAAAGGAAACGTTTCTCCTCCGAGAGTCTTCATCAGTCCTAATGAAGCTACTTGTGGCGAAACCTTCCTTTGACAGATGTCCTGAAGCATACACAAGTGTTATCTCACACAGATGCGTCGGTACCATCAATGCCATTTACATCCACATCTCTGTTGAGTTGTCTAGTATTTCCAATGTGTATACTATTAAGATTTTTAAAGCAGTGGACCGGTAAACCAGCGGAAGGCCTCAGTCAGATGACCAAAAGCTCAAGCTACAGGTCATATAACTAAGACCCGCGTCACGAAATACTCGTCCTGTTTCCTGAAAGACAATACCTACCTTACCAATGTGAAATACGCTCACTCTCGCTCATACTTTTTGACAGGTGGAAAATAAGAAGTAACCTAACTTTATACCGATTTGCAGGTCATTCATTTTTTTATATTCTTTGTTAAGTGAGGTGAGTATCGTATTTCTGGTGGTACAGTAAAGTCAAGTTGATGGCTAAGACTTAGATGCAATACTCAGTTAACTTTGTTGTTTAAACTTATCTGCAATGATGATGCCTAAGTTAGATTACGTTTAGTTTAGGTTTAACTATTTTGGGTTAAGCCAGGTTAGGTTTAGTTAAGTTAGGTATAATTTGGTCTGTTAAGACTAGATTACATCAGGCTTGGCTAAATTAACGTATATGAACCAATATTTGCGCACAAATTTCAATAATAACGAAAATACTTAAGAAAGGATGGCTTACGTCTGGCAGTGCGGAATATATGGCAATACGTTAAAACGTTTTCTTACCAACGCTAACAGTTGGTAATTCCTCGGGATTATAAGGAAAGCAGCAGCAACAACAATAAAAATAATAACATTAAGACTTAATAATGATAATAATAGTAATAATAATAATAATAACAATAATTCATCAGAGAAAGCTGACTTCGATTTCACCAGATTTGCATTTGAAGTCAGTGAGGTGTGTTGTTGTTGTGTTGTTAGTGTGTTGTGTTGCAAGTCAGCATAAGTTGCAGCAGGTTTAGTACCATGCCTCCCATTCTCTGCAATTTGCAACAAGTTATCTTGACACAATCCCAAGTCTCGGTGCTAAACTAAACTTTGAACTTCCTTCCAGGAGGGTTAGGTGTGACTTGAGGAACTTGGATTCATCTAGTTATGATCCGAGGAATTGGAGTGAGCCTCTTATTGGCTCAGTGTATATATACAATGAGAGTATAATTTAATAATTCATATTTTGTAAATTATATATTCGTAAATTTTGTAAATTGTCTGGTAAAACAGGTCACATTCAGCTCTAATGACTCTCGACAGGTTTGTAACCCCACTGCCCAACCAACTCATCAACCCCATTCCCATTCAACCTGCCAACCCCATTACCCAAACAACTTATCAACCCCATTACCAAACTATTCTTTGAATACAGTGGCCACGCCAAGACATATCTCAAATATTCCTGTGTTTTATCGTGCTTCGAAATGCGTACAGAGGTTGCTATAATAGCGTCATCTCTCTCTCTCTCTCTCTCTCTCTCTCTCTCTCTCTCTTTTTGAGTTTACAATCAATGAATCGGATCTTTTTTTGAAAGAAGTATGCAATCATCAACCCTTTCATTGTATTAACTTTGTTAGAATTACCGACAATGTGTTAGGTAAAAGGACACAAGTGCAACTAATGTGATATTTTATTGTGGCAACGTTTCGCTCTTTTCGCTCCTGGAGAGCGAAAAGTTGCCACAATAAAATGTCACATTAGTTGCATTTGTGTCCTTTTACTCAACCCTTTCATTAACAGCGTGACCTTTTCTTCGAAAAAAAATTGCAACCTGCTGTATTAATGATGTGACCTTTTTTAGTTCAAAATCATCGAAGTCCTCAATAAAGGCCTGACCTTTTATTTTTTTCATTCATTTAATTCTTTAATAATACTGTGGTTCTTACTTTTAAAGGACTTTACAAAACCTTTCATTAACACTGTGACCTTTGGATAAGAGAATCTTACAGTTAAGACAGTCACTGCTGGGAAGCCTATCGGATGTGAGATCTTCCAGGAAGCCTATCGGATGTGAGATCTTCCAGGAAGCCTATCGGATGTGAGATCTTCCAGTCCCCATAGACATAAAACTTTGGTTTTCCGAATTAAGCCTGAATGCCTTCCACATCCCCCCCCCCCCTCAGGCGCTGTATAATCCTCCGGGTTTAGCGCTTCCCCCTTGATTATTATAATAATAATTGGTTTTCCAACTTGTTACATTGAGCCAACTTTTTTTGCACGAGATTTAAGTTAAGTCATCCTAAAGTCAGGTTACGTTGCTTTCATTTAACCTTAGTTAACTTTTACTTACGTATAATTAGAAGTCAACAACGAAATTACTTAAAATGAAATGGTAACGCCGGCCAGTGGAGCAGAAAAGCCTATGTATTTTCAAATAAAAAAAATATGTATTTTTAAACAGCTGAACCTGTTAGCGGGCCAAAACGACATGGGTTCGAATCCTCAGCTAGTCGCAGTGTTGTTACTGTTTCAATACCACTCTTTCGTGGTTACAATAATATAATACTTCCCCTTTCTGAACAAACATCATTGCACTTATCAGTCCTTTTAGAAGCATTTGTAGGAGCAGTATTTTCTGTCCCTTTACATAAAATATACGTGCATGATCAATGATCTCGCTACTCGCCTTGTCTCACATGCGTTGGATGCCCCAGACGACTCACAAGGCCAAAAAACAAAAAAATATAACAGTTAAGAACTTATTCACAAGTGAAGCTCGTGACCGTCACCTCCCTGGACCCATTATGTACCTCTATAATCTTTAGACTACCGCCCACAGGATGAGTATGGGGTGACTACCGCCCACAAGATGGGTATGGGGTGCATAATAAACATGTTAAACTAACTCCCGACAAAATCGCCGCTGCTTATCTTTCATTTGTTTCACAAATATCTTCTTCCTCGCGGTTGCCAGATGAAAAAGATTCCGTGTTGGAAACTGACAGTGTCAGCAGCTTCAATTACTGAACTGCGAAGAACACTCAGAAACTAGGTTTGTGAGAACACAAACGTGATAAAGCCGTATCAAACGTGATAAAGCCGTATCAGAATGGTGGCACGTCACAAGCGGTGTTCCTCAGGGGTCAGTGTTGGGCCCGTTGTTGTTCACAATTTACATAAACGACATAGATGAGGGAATAAATAGCGACATAAGCAAATTTTCTGATGACACCAAAATAGGCCGTCCAATTCATTCTAATGAGGACACTAGAGCACTCCAGGATGATTTGAATAGACTGATGCAATGGCCGGAGAAGTGGCAGATGCAGTTTAATACTGACAAATGCAAAGTTCTAAATGTTGGACAGGTAAATAACCATGCCACATATAAACTAAAGGATGTAGATCTTAATACTACTGATTGCGAAAAGGATTTAGGAGTTATGGTTAGCAGTAATTTAAAACCAAGACAACAGTGCATTAGTGTTCGCAATAAACCTAACAGAATTCTTGGCTTCATATCTAGAAGTATAAATAATAGAAGTCCTCAGGTTGTTCTTCAACTCTATATATCCTTGGTTAGACCTGATTTAGACTATGCTGCTCAGTTCTGGTCACCGTATTACAGAATGGATATAAATGCTCTGGAAAACGTACAGAGGAGGATGACAAAGATGATCCCATGTATCAGAAATCTTCCCTATGAGGATAGACTGAGGGCCCTGAATCTGCACTCTCTCGAAAGGCGTAGAATTAGGAGGGATATGATCGAGGTGCATAAATGGAAAACAGGAATAAATAAAGGGGATGTAAACGGCGTGCTGAAAATTTCCAGCCAAGACAGGACTCGCAGCAATGGTTTCAAATTGGAAAAATTCAGATTCAGAAAGGATATAGGAAAGCACTGGTTTGGTAATAGAGTTGTGGATGAGTGGAACAAACTCCCGAGTACAGTTATTGAGGCTAAAACGTTGTGTAGTTTTAAAAATAGGTTAGATAAATACATGAGTGGGTGTGGGTGGGTGTGAGTTGGACCTGACTAGCTTGTGCTGCTGGGTCTGGTGCAGTGCTCCATCCTTGAGTGGAGATGATCAGACTGGGTGGGTCATTGGGCTAATCCGGGGGAGGGGTCATTGGTCTAATCTGGGGGGGGGGGGGACATGGACCTGCTCCGCATGGGTCAGTAGGCCTGTTGCCGTGTTCCTTCTTTCTTATGTTCTTATGTATTAAACGTGATAAAGCCGTATCAAACGTGATAAAGCCGTATCAAATGTGATAAAGCCGTATCAAACGTGATAAAGTCATACCAAACGTGATAAAGCCGTACCAAACGTGATAAAGCCGTATTTAGGTCGAAACGTCGTTTAATAAAGCGAAATTAAGATCGTAACGTCGGAGTAAGCATCAGATCAAAACGTTGTATACTGCAGCATAATTTAGATAGAAACGTCGTCTAATAAAGCACTTTTTACGTCGACAGCTCGTCTAATACAACAAAATTAAGATACGTTTAAACATCTACTGCAGCAGAATTTAGATAGAATCATAGTCTAATAAAACCTGTAATAAGGTCGAAACGTCGTCCAATAAAGCATTAATTAGGTTGAAACATCTTATAAAGTATTACTTAGGCCGAAACATCATCCAATAAAGAATTATTTAGGTTGAAGCATCTAATAAAGCATTATTTAGGTCGAAACGTCGTCTGTAAAGAATTATTTAGGGTGAAACATCTAGTAAAGCATTATTTAGATTTGAAACATCTAATAAAGGATTATTTAGGTTGAAACCTCGTCTAATAAAACACTCTTTAGGTCGAAACGTCAGAAAAAAACGATGACCACTAGGTATGGTTGACATGTTTATCACGTGATCTTCAAGTAGGACGTTTTCATGGTGGTGTAGGGCTCTTCTTCCAAGGAGTTAGAGCCACCATTCTCTTCCCTTATGAGTAGGATATCGGAGTGGAAATGATGTACTGAGATGGAAATGAGTGGGATATCGGGATGGAAATGAGATATCGGAATGGAAATGAGGTATCAAGATGGAAGTGAGTGGGATATCGGGGTGGAAATGAGGTATCGAGATGGAAATGAGATATCGGAATGGAAATGAGGTATCAAGATGGAAGTGAGTGGGATATCGGGGTGGAAATGAGGTATCGAGATGGAAATGAGATATCGGAATGGAAATGAGGTATCAAGATGGAAGTGAGTGGGATATCGGGGTGGAAATGAGGTATCGAGATGGAATTGAGTGGGATATCGGAATGGAAATGAGGTATCAAAATGGAAGTGAGTGGGATATCGGGGTGGAAATGAGGTATCGAGATGGAAATGAGATATCGGAATGGAAATGAGGTATCAAGATGGAAGTGAGTGGGATATCGGGGTTTAAATGAGGTATCGAGATGGAAATGAGATATCGGAATGGAAATGAGGTATCAAGATGGAAGTGAGTGGGATATCGGGGTGGAAATGAGGTATCGAGATGGAAATGAGTGGGATATCGGGATTGAAATGAGGTATCGAGATGGAAGTGAGTGGTGTATCGGAATGGAAATACGGTGAACGTAATATTTTTTTTAAAGTCTAGGGCTAAATTAATAAAAAAAAAATTGATGCTCGTTAAAAAGAGATTAATATTTTTTCCTTGGTCAATGTTTTGTCTTAATTCTTACTAAACTTGTCTGGTAAATATTTCATTATATTTCTTTCGTAATTAAAATGTTTTTCAAACTATTTATATTTTCAATCTCTTTTCTGAAATTTCTCGTAACTGAAGATTATGTAAGAAAAAAAAAACACTAAAAGAGGCTTAAATTGTGCAAAATCTTAATGATATATATGACTTGAAAACCATTGACATTTTGTAATATTGTGCCATTTTTAAGATTTTTTTAAAGCATTTTCAGGAAATTTAAAAAACGTATAAAATTAAGATATATATGGCTAATGGAATAAAAGATTCATATACTTATAGATTTTAATAAAATTGATAACAGAATATACAGACCAAGAGGATAAAATATACCAAGAGGTATATTTCATAGTATATATGCTGAGAATATACTACAACCCCTATTTCAGGGATTAAATTATTCTTGTCTGGTGGTTAAAAGGCTTAGGAGCAGCCTTAATTAATGACCCTAGTGTAGTAGATAGGCTTTAAACCTCATTAACCACATTAACTCTGCTAAAATACATTTACATGTCAAGAAGAATCCATTAGAGAATGTTTTAACTTATAATGTTTCAACACTTACTGTCAGGCCTCGACCCCTGAATAAACAGTGCATGACAAGACTCCCCTTTCTGCTATATTTGTAGAGCTTATTTCAACCTCATAAACTTATTAATCTGACATGAGAAAAGAATATGAAGGGTATATAAGAGTCATGGTATATACACCGATAGGTGTGTGTATGTGGGCATATATACGCTTTAAGTTTGCTCTCTAATTTTGGGATTAAAATATCTTTGGTGGTTTACAAGTGACATTAGCCTTAATGACCCTCGTGTTAAAGAAAGGTATTTAAAATTAAAAAAACAGCTAGCAATGAGGGGTATGTATGTCTAAAGTCTATATACAACAAGAAGTGTGTATCTATCTACATCGATAGAATCTGAACCCAGCAAAATGTTTTTCTATATAACACAGTGAATATACAAACAGATGTCTGCCTCTCAGTTTATACACACCAAGAATTTACCTTATTCACTCTAGTAGGGATTAAAGTATTTTTGATGATAGTATGCAGGTGAGTTGCAGCTTTCATGACTTACGCGCCGTCAACAAACTATAAACCAAATAGATTAAGTGCATGACCTTTAATCAGTCCTGTTTGCTCTTTTGCATGCAAACTGCCCCAGTGTTTAGTTAATATCTTACACCCACTGGTTTGTACGATATCCATTTCAATCATCCAATTAACTTGATTTAATTTAAAGGTTGCCTAGCCCAAATAAACTGTTTGCTTGGGACATGTATAAAATATTTATAGATATGCATTTTTCATGGACTGCTGGGGAAAGAGGGAGGATAGAACCGACTCTGCTGTGGGAATTGGTTAAGGCCACCAGCCCCGCCACATATTGAACAGGCAAAGGTTAGCAGCAGCCAACAGCTACTACCTTAGATCGGAAGAATTTACAGAGGGGGCTTCTATCTGTCCCTAAAACAAAACCAGAGTGCAGCTCTTGTCCTCCAACTATCAATTAAATCGAAAAGTTCAAGAAACAGTGATAATTTTAACAAGCCCTAGCAATTCATGGAAAAGTTAATAACTATTTAGTGGGATTTTTCGGTTACAAAGACAGCAGTTTGAGTTAGTAGCTGTAGACGTGCAGTCTAGGGTCCCAGCTGGTGGTTTCTGCTAACGTGCCTGTGTTTAATTTCTGGAGGATTTGTTGACCGTATTGAACTCCCGCAGTAGAGTTTGTACTATAGTGCAGTACTGTAACGGAACCAGTCTATGGAAAAAAATCAATAACTGCTTAATACGGGTTTTCGGTTTCATCTGCTTAATAGCGCTTAGAATTTCACTATTTTCTCACTGTGATTGTTTTGCATATTGTGATATCACCTGTATATTAAGATCTTATATATATATATATATATATATATATATATATATATATATATATATATATATATATATATATATATATATATATATATATATATATATATATATGTGTGCGCACACACACACACACACACACACACACACACACACACACACACACACACACACAAATCGCGTGTATACACAAGCTGCCCCACAAATGTAACTATCTATATAAACCCAAACTAGTTTTGCTGCAGCTTAGAACTGATTAGAGTAATTTCATCTTATATATTCTTCTAGTTTGTATTGGCATCTAGTTAAATTTAAATGCAAAATATGGATTGTATTATTATTGTAGTGTTTTTGTTGTAGTTTATTGTATTGTAGTGTACTGTGCTGTAGTGCATTATACTGTGTTGTTGTACTGTTTACACTACAGTGTCTCGTAATATATTGTATTTTGTGATATAATTTAAGCTTTTTATCCTGACTCTGATGATCATTGACTTCACTGTAGCGGTAGATGATTATTATTTGTAGATGAATGGTTCAGAGAACCGACATGTTGATAAATTAGACACATGTGCAACTCAAGAGTTGCACATGTGTCTAATTTATCATGATTATTATTATTACAATTATTACCATCATATTTACGGGGAAGCGCTAAGCCCATATTGGTTATTCCGCGCCTGGTAATAAGAAGCAATCAAGATCCGAAGAATGGGAAGGGACGCATTAATTCCTCGGATCAAGAGTCCTTCACTGGCATCAACGCACCTCCCAAGGAGGGTTTATCTGCAGAACCACTTCACTCGCCAGCTTACTCCTTGAAATTCCTCTCCTGTCGAAAATACTTTCAGAAAAGTAATGATGCTCTCTTTCCATAATTTAATCTTTTTTTTTTTAATAAATTTGGATGCAACAGCTGTGTGCTGCTGAGCTGTTCTATATGATAATTGCACAGTGGGAACTGCAGCTGTGTTTTCCCTGTTGCATTCCATCACGAAGGATGGGTCTAATAGGAAGTACGTATTGATATCTGCCAGCCTTAGCTGGGAGGCGTCGGAAGGGCAACGAGGATATCGTCAAATATTCCATTTAATGGTTCATCTACTTAAGATTGAGAGGTTTCGCACCAACATAACTGGAGTTAACATCAGTTGAGAATTATCACTTTGCAGGAATAATAGAGCTTTCATTAAGATGTCTCCTTTCCAAAGAGGATGGCAAGAGCCTCAAGGATGAACCTGAAGGTACCTTGACGTTGTTGAAGGGCTCTTGTTCCCAGGGATTAAAGCTATTTCTGCCCTTCCTGGGACCCTTCTCCACTGTCCCATTTCTTTCCTCTCCCCCTCTCCCTAAAGAATTTTAGCCACTTTTTAACTTTTAACTGTGGTTTGTATGCTGTATTGTGGCCTGTGTTGTGCGGGGCTTCCCACCTCCCTTCAACTCCAATAACACGATTTTTTGTATTCCTTCCATTGCTTTTTGTATTTCTGTATTCCTGCCACTGTTTGTTGTATTACTGTGTTCCTACTGGTGTTTTTTTTTTTTTTGGTTTCTTGGATTCCCACTGATGTATTCTTGGATTCCCACTGATGTATTCTTGGATTCCCACTGATGTATTCTTGGATTCCCACTGGTGTATTCTTGGATTCCCACTGATGTATTCTTGGATTCCCACTGATGTATTCTTGGATTCCCACTGATGTATTCTTGGATTCCTACTGGTGTATTCTTGGATTCCTACTGGTGTATTCTTGGATTCCCACTGATGTATTCTTGGATTTCTACTGGCGTATTCTTGGATTCTTACTGCTGTTTCGTTGTATTCTTGTATATCAATTGTTGTTTCGTTGTATTCTTGTGTTTCTACTGGTGTTTTGTTGTATTCTTGTATTCCTACTGTTGCTTTGTTGTTGCATTGTATTCCTACTGTTGCTTTATTGTATTTTTGAATTAATACTGATGCTTTGTTGTATTCTTGTATTCTTACTGGTGCTTTTTATTTTCCTGTTCTTTTTATTCCTTCTGTTGTTTTTGTATTCCAACTGTTGGTTTGTTTGCTTGCCGCCCGGGTTTAACGCACTTTTATAAATATAACTCTCAAAATCGTAATGACACGATTTCAAACAGACCATACCACGGGTGTGGTCTGGAGTTTTGAGACTCTCTGACCGCGGGTTCAAGCCCCACCCGTGGTATGGTATATAAATATACTTAATGCGTTAAAAAATTGACGTTGTGTGCGTGGAAGCGCTAAACTTTACTGGTTTAGGGCTTCCACGTGAATATGGTAAAATATTCATAGGAAAGCACTAAACCCGAATGGATGAAAGGGAAAAATATGTTGAGTGGATGTCACTCTCAATGGAGGAGGAGTGGATGTCACTCTTAGTGGAGTAGGAGTGAATGTCACTCTCAGTGGAGTAGGAGTGGATATCACTCTCAGTGGAGTAGGAGTGGATGTCACTCTCAGTGGAGGAGGAGGAGTGGATGTCACTCTCAGCAGAGTAGTGGATGTCTTCCATTAAGGTCTTCACTCTCAGGGGATTCCTCCACATAATAAACTTTGCTCTGCCCTTTCCCCTTCTCTCTCTCTCTCTCTCTCTCTCTCTCTCTCTCTCTCTCTCTCTCTCTCTCTCTCTCTCTCTCTCTCTCTCTCTCTTATTCTTCCTCCCAAAAGGCCAGATTCAGGTCAGGAACGATTGACAGGAGGAGGAGATAGGAGAGAAAACAAAAGGATCTAGAATAACACCAATAATCAAGAACAGAAAGAAAGGAACAACTTAACAAAAAAAAGTGAAAATTGAGAGACAGGAATAAAGGAGACACGGGGAAAGAATGGAGGTAAGAACGAAGGAAACCGATTAACAAAACTGAAATTAAACAAAAAAAAGAAAGAGAATGAGGAGAAGGAGGGAGAGGGAATTAAAGTGACAAAGGCGTAAAGGGAGAGAGGATAGGAAAGAAAACTGGGTGCTGAGATTGAACCAGGACCTCGTGACCTGTAGAGTGGGAAGGAAACTCCGCTAGTGTAGAATGGCGAGAAAGAAACGAGAAGAGAGAAGAGATATGAGAAAATGGACGAGAGAGGGACCTGGCAGAGAGAAAGAGAGAGAGAGAGAGAGAGAGAGAGGGAGGGTGGGATGCAGGCAGGGAGTGGGACGTATCTAGAGAGAGATGTAGAAATGAGAGACTTTGCGAAAACCAGCAATCAGAATGGAAGCTGACACAGCGGCGAGACACAGATACAAAAGACAGAGGATACACACAAAAACAAATACACACACACACACACACACACACACACACACACACATACACACACACACACACACAGGGCAGGGGGGGAGGTGGGGTTGCTCTGCTCGTAAAAAACATGGAAATTCGAGAAAATGGAAGGAATAGATGAGACGGGAGAAAGAGACTACATAGCAGGTACACTTCAGTCTGGGGAACACCAAGTGGTCATTGCAGTGATGTATAATCCACCACAGAACTGCAGGAGGCCAAGAGAGGAATATGAAGAGAGCAACAGAGCAATGGTGGACACACTTGCTGAGGTGGCAAGAAGAGCTCACTCCAGCAGAGCAAAGTTGCTGGTTATGGGGGATTTCAACCACAGGGAGATTGACTGGGAAAACCTGGAGCCACATGGGGGTCCCGAAACATGGAGAGCCAGGATGTTGGACGTGGTGCTGGAAAACCTCATGCACCAACATGTTAAGGACACTACCAGAGTGAGAGGGGAGGATGAACCGCAAGATTGGACCTTGTGTTCACCCTGGGCAGCTCAGATATTGAGGACATCAAGTATGAGAGTCCCCTAGGAGCTAGCGACCACGTGGTTCTGTGCTTTGAATACATAGTAGAGCTGCAAGTGGAGAGAATAACAGGAGTTGAATGGGAAAAGCCTGACTATAAAAGAGGGGACTACATAGGGTTGAAGAACTTCCTGCGGGAGGTCCAGTGGGACAGAGAACTGGCAGGAAAGCCAGTAAATGAAATGATGGAATATGTAACAACAAAATGCAAGGAGGCAGTGGAAAGGTTTATTCCCAAGGGCAACAGTAACAACGGGAACACCAGAACGAGCCCCTGGTTTACCCGACGGTGTAAGGAGGCAAAAACAAAATGCAATAGAGAATGGAAAAAGTACAGAAGGCAGAGAACACACGAAAATAGGGAGATCAGTCGCAGAGCCAGGAATGAGTACGCACAGGTAAGGAGGGAGCCCCAGCGACAGTATGAAAATGACATAGCATCGAGAATCAAGACTGACCCGAAACTGTTGTATAGCCACATCAGGAGGAAGACAACAGTCAAAGACCAGGTGATCAGATTAAGGACAGAAGGTGGAGAACTCACAAGAAATGATCAGGAGGTATGTGAGGAGCTGAACAGGAGATTTAAGGAAGTTTTTACAGTAGAGACAGGAAGGGCTGTGGGAAGACAGCACAGAAGGGAACATCAAGAGGGAATATACCAACAAGTGTTGGATGACATACGAACAACTGAGGAGGAGGTGAAGAAGCTCTTAAGTGACCTTGACACCTCAAAGGCCATGGGACCGGACATCTCCCCATGGGTCCTTAGAGAAGGAGCAAAGATGCTGTGCGTGCCTCTAACCACAATCTTCAACACATCCCTTGAAACTGGGCAACTACCTGAGAAATGGAAGACAGCTAATGTAGTCCCCATATTTAAGAAAGGAAACAGAAACGAGGCACTAAACTACAGACCTGTGTCTCTGACATGTATTGTGTGCAAAGTCATGGAGAAGATTATCAGGAGGAGAGTGGTCGAACACCTGGAAAGGAACAAGATTATAAATGAAAACCAGCATGGGTTCATGGAAGGCAAATCTTGTATCACAAACCTCCTGGAGTTTTATGACAAGGTAACAGAAGTAAGACACGAGAGAGAGGGGTGGGTAGATTGCGTTTTCCTAGACTGCAGGAAGGCCTTTGACACAGTTCCCCACAAGAGATTAGTGCAGAAGCTGGAGGATCAGGCGCACGTAAAAGGGAGGGCACTGCAATGGATAAGGGAATACCTGACAGGGAGGCAGCAACGAGTCATGGTACGTGAAGAGGTATCACAGTGGGCGCCTGTTACGAGCGGGGTCCCACAGGGGTCAGTTCTAGGACCAGTGCTATTTTTGATATATGTGAACGACATGATGGAAGGAATAGACTCTGAAGTGTCCCTGTTCGCAGATGACGTGAAGTTGATGAGAAGAATTAAATCGGACGAGGATGAGGCAGGACTGCAAAGAGACCTGGACAGGCTGGACATGTGGTCCAGCAACTGGCTTCTCGAATTCAATCCAGCCAAATGCAAAGTCATGAAGATTGGGGAGGGGCAAAGAAGACCGCAGACAGAGTATAGGCTAGGTGGACAAAGACTACAGACCTCACTCAGGGAGAAAGACCTTGGGGTGACCATAACACCGAGCACATCACCGGAGGCACACATCAACCAAATAACCGCTGCAGCATACGGGCGCCTGGCAAACCTGAGAATAGCGTTCCGATACCTTAATAAGGAATCGTTCAAGACACTGTACACTGTGTATGTTAGGCCCATACTGGAGTATGCAGCACCAGTCTGGAACCCACACCTGGTCAAGCACATCAAGAAGTTAGAGAAAGTACAAAGGTTTGCAACAAGGCTAGTCCCAGAGCTCAAGGGAATGTCGTACGAGGAAAGGTTAAGGGAAATCGGACTGACGACACTGGAGGACAGAAGGGTCAGGGGAGACATGATAACGACATACAAGATACTGCGGGGAATAGACAAGGTGGACAGAGATAGGATGTTCCAGAGAGGGGACACAGGGACAAGGGGTCACAACTGGAAGCTGAAGACTCAAACGAGTCACAGGGACGTTAGGAAGTATTTCTTCAGTCATAGAGTTGTCAGCAAGTTGAATAGCCTAGCAAGTGAAGTAGTGGAGGCAGGAACCATACATAGTTTTAAGAAGAGGTATGACAAATCTCAGGAAGCAGAGAGAGAGAGGATCCAGTAGCGATCAGTGAAGAGGCGGGGCTAGGAGCTGAGTCTCGACCCCTGCAACCACAATTAGGTGAGTACAATTAGGTGAGTACACATACACACACATACATTATATATATATATATATATATATATATATATATATATATATATATATATATATATTTATATATATATATTTATATATATATATATATTTATATATATATATATATTTATATATATATATATATATTTATATAATATATATATTTATATATATATATATATTTATATATATATATATATATATATTTATATATATATATATATTTATATATATATATATATTTATATATATATATATATATTTATATATATATATATATATTTATATATATATATTTATATATATATATATATATATATATATATATATATATTTATATATATATATTTATATATATATATATATATATATATATATATATATTTATATATATATATATATATATTTATATATATATATATATTTATATATATATTAATGGAAAGAAGGTAACTATAGTCATAGTTTCAAGAAGTTTCTACTCTCATCAGGTTTATAATAAATAATAAATTTCTAATTTCTAATATAAAAACACTAAAATTAGGAAATTTATAAGCACATTTAAAATACTAAAAAAATAGTTTCTATGTGCTGGGATGTGTCGATACCCGGCTTAAGATAATGAGTCAAGAGATCTGGCAGCTTAATTCCATGTCTATAGAACAACCGGCAGGACCTTGAATACAGTGGCTTACAATGTACTGTCTTGTCTTCTTCCCAATATACTGAAACTTGCCTCTCATACACCGTATACTGACATGCGATAGACAACTGTAGCCAGTAGAGAATCAAATTTTTGAACGGAGAAAATGCAATTAAATCCTTATAAGGCGCTAACCGAACGCCTCAAAATTTTCTGTTTGCCTATACACATATCACCAAAATCAATTTCTAGTGTAGAGCCTAGAAATTGTTATTCGTGAAAACTGGCATAATCGGAATATATCCAATAAGAAGCTTGTTATTAAGTTATTTTTGAATGGAACTGGTATAAATGAAAAAATTTTAGTTACTCCATTAAGCGTAAGCTTTCTGTAAACTGAAATTGTAAATGAAGTCAGTTATTGTAGTCAGAATATTCAAACAGGCAACTTAGTTATTTTTTATTTCATAGATTAATTTTATATTTGAATGCTAATCATTTAAATAACTAAAGAATATATCCCCAGTATACATAGAATATATCAAATAAAGTACCGGCGAATAAAAAAAAAATGAAATAAATTAGAGAAAGGGGTAGAGAAACAACAATGGTGGTTGACTGATCCCTAGAATGGGGATGTTCTCTTTTGCTATTATGCTCCATGATGAAGCTAATTTGCTTCTAATTCTCAGACATGAGTGAATGTCCCTGGGGAACCACTCTTAGTTGCTGCCTGCAGGGGTTGGTGGTGATGAACCGTGTGTGTGTGTGTGTGTGCTTACCTATTTGTGATTGCAGGATTTGAGTCTCGGGTACTGCTCTTCCCCATTTCTCTTCGCTGGCCGCTTCTTTGGGCCCTGTCATACCTTTTCTTAAAGCTATGTGGATTACTACCCTTTACCACTTCACTGTCCGCGTCATTTCACTTCCTGACCACCCAGAGGATGAAGAACTTTTTCCTGACATCCCTCTGACGCATCAGTGTTTTTGATTTCTGACTGTGAATTCATGTTCTTGTGTGTGTGTTTCACATAGAGATCGGTGGAGGGAGAGAGAGACAGACAGACAGAAAGAGAAAGAGAGAGAGAGAGAGAGAGAGAGAGAGAGCGAGAGTGCAGAAGAAGGAAAGAAACAATGTATTGAGTGGAAAGGAGGTCAAATGTAGACTGTACCCGCAATGCAGTAACGTTAAGGACAACAAGAGGACAAAAGATACTTCAAACTGACCTAGAAATTCTCATTCCTGTGCTAATAACGCCCCACACTGTGCGTGTTCTCTTTGTGCTGTGTTCATGCCTTGTTCTTATGTACTGTTTAAGCTCTGCGTTAAAGCCTTGTTCCTGTGTTCTATTTGTGTTGTGTTCATGCCTTGTACTTGTGTGCTCATGCTTTGTATAGCTGCTCATGTCTGACACGTGTGTTGAACTGTGTTTCGAAGTCTAGTGTTTAAACTGTTATGTTTGTTCTGTGCTTAAGCTTTATACATGTCTTAATTATATATTGTGTGAGTATGTGTACTTTCGTATTTTCATTGTATTCTTGTATATGGAGTCTGTGTTTTCTTCTGTGATTTTCAATCGTGTTTTTATGAATTCGTGAGACAGTTCGTTGATTTATATGTGCTCGAGTGAACGTAAATCTTTTTGCTGTCTTGTGCTCACCGATGTTTCCAGTATCTAGTCTCACCTCCCATATTACCTTGTCTCACGAAATAGTAACGCTGTTATATACAAAGCATGGTATAGGTAGGGTTAGAATCCATGGCGAGTGAGTCGTATAACTCCAGACCAGTGCGTAAGCCACTGGGCCAGTTGGTTACAATAAGATTCATCCAACTAGGTATAAAATATGCCATGGTTTACTTTGACTGGTATGACTGGTTCCTGACTTCCTAGTTCATATCTGCTCAGACTTTGCATCGCATTTGTCACCTCCACATAGACAGTCTCTATATTTTGGTGGGCGAATGAAAAAGTCTTACTTCGGATTCCTCTTCAAGGGGGGCTCCTTGGCGTGGTGAAGAGGCTCTTAGTCTGAGGAATTAGACCTGTCGGTCTACTTCCTCAGACCGAACCTAATTACCCCCCAATCCCCCGTTCCCTATCCCATCCTCCCCTTTTTCCTTTCCTCCTCCTCCTCCCCATCCTCCCCTTTTTCCTTTCCTTTTTGGCCTTTTTTTTCCCTCAGGCACGCTAGTTCCTAGGTAGGGGAAAGGGTACCGGGGTCCATTCCATTCCGTTGAGGTTCTTGGCGGTGGCGTAGTTTGCCGTGGAATCTGGATTGCCTGGGGATGTCCTGATCCCTCTCCGGTATCCCGGAGGGTAGCTTTGGGTGTCTCTCGGGTGACGGGTGTAACTCTGGAAGCCACCTTTCGGATTCCGGGGGTGGTGGCCGAAGGAGGTATGCTTTGTGGCAGATTTCCGGCCGCCCTCTCTTTTGTCCACCGAGGTAGCTTGGCAGATGTGAGGTTGCTATCCCAGATTGCCGGTTTACTGGCATGATGGGTAGGGTATGGCACGGGTTCCATGCTGCATCTGCGCTACTTGCGGTGCTGAGGTCCTCTTGGGCGCGGAGGGAGATTTCTGGCCCTTTCATTCCTCCTAGGAACTATCCCTCCCCGGTCCCCCCTTTTTTTTATTCTTTTTTTATTTTTATTTTCTTTTCTTCTTTCTTTTTTTTTCTTAAAAACAAAAAGAAAGAAGTAACCTAACCATGGCAGCCCTAGTCCATGAACCTGCTACCCCCGGGCCCCTTCTTGATACCGCACCCCGTTCTGACCCCGCCTCATCTTTGGACCACTCTTCGGACACTCCTCATGCCTCTGTACCTCTTGCCGGTGCTGTTTCCTCACCCGCTTCAGGTACTGAGGCCTTGACTGACTCCTTCGATTTATCTGACCTTCGCTCTCCTCTGACTATGCCTCCGGCCTCTCCCTCTACGGTGTGGCAATTTTCGAATCGCCGGCCCGTTCCACGTCGGACCAACTCTGGTCCCACGCCTAACCGACAACGACAATTACCTGCTGATGATACTTCTCCACCTTCTCGTTCTTCTCAGAAAAGATCGACACGTCCTTCACTACCTTTCCACTCTGTTTCAGACTGCACAATGGACTAAATTCTTCACTTTACGACCGACTTCCTCTACTGCCTATCTTTCTGACCACAGTATTGGCAAGGCACTCCTACGCCATGTTGGTAAAGATATTTCTTTTCATGCTCTTAAGAGCGGTACGCGCATCGTCACCGTACAGAATGCTACCCAGGCTCATGAGCTTTCTCGTCTTTCCCATATCGATACTGTTCCTGTAACTATTGAAAAGCATCATTCCCTCAATTCTTGTAGTGGTACCGTCATTCTGCCCCATACCATAGTTCAACAAAATTTCCAGACATGTGGCACTGACATTCTTGAATAGCTGGAACTCCAAGATCTCCCAATCCTCAAGGTAGACACTTACGTTCTTCCTGCCCGCGGGCGGAGACGATACCCTAGCAATGTGGCTCATTAAACTTTTGACAGCCGTGAACTCCCATCCTCAGTTTATGTAGCAGGGCATCGGTTACAAGTTCGAAAGGTGATCCCTACACCGCAACAGTGTAGAAATTGCTGGCGATTTGGCCATCCAGCGAAATATTGCAGATCTATCGCCGAATGCCCAGTCTGTGGTGCCGATGACCATTCTAATACGTCTTGCAATCGACCTCCCTCTTGCCTTAATTGTTATGGAGCTCACCCTTCGTACTCTCGCCGTTGTCAAGTCTACTTAAACGAGCGGGAAATCCGTTACCTCAAAGAGGCAGAAGGTCTCCCTTATGCCATGGCAGTTTCTCATCTCTGCCTCCAAGGGAGACTACCTCGTGTTTCTTATTCCTGTGTTTCAAAACGTCCCCCCACTTCTGGTATCCCATCTTCTGCACCCACCTCTGTGGTTACCTCTCCCATAGTCACTCCTGTAGCTAATTCTTTTGCTGTCCTCGGCTCAGACGTCCCTGCTTCAACGTCTCAGTCTGATCTTGCTTCATCGTGTTCTCTCTCACAAACCTCAGTAGCGACGAGATCTCGTATGACACCTCCTCCCAATCGTCCCTCTACTTCTCAAAAGTCAAAAAAAGGTCCGTTAACACCTCCTACCCATCTTCCACCTCCTCATTTTCCCTTCCCTGTCTCTGTACCTGGTTCTCCCCCTCTCACTGGCTCTGTTACAAGTGTAGAGGTTCACCCTCCTCCTCGTACTGTACCTTCCTCCCCTGTTCCCTCCCAAGTTTCTTCCTCTTCTGCCACCTCCCAGGTTTCTGCCTCTTCTGTCCCCTTCCACGCTTCTCCAGTTCCCTCCACCCTTCCGTCCCCCCCTACCTTGGTACAGTCCATTACAGTTCCAATCTTTACTCATCCTCCCCCTACCATTTCCAATATTGTCTCCCATACGACGTCTCTGAATTCTGAAACACTTGAAGCAATCTCTGAATATATTGCAGAGGCCAAACCATCAATGGACACTGATCCACCCTCCGCTCCTTCTCTCTCCTCTACTCCATCTGCGCAACTCCTTTCTTCACAGTGCACCGTTCCTTCGCTGCTTGAACGTTTTCCGCTGCCTCCGCATGTGGACTTTTCTAACCCCTCTAGTCCGTAGGAACCCTTACCTGCGGATTTCAGGTATCTTTATCATTGCCAATCATGGCCTATTTACAGTGGAATATACGCGGCCTCAGGGGTAATCGGGGTGAGCTTCAGATGTTACTCTCCCAGTTTTCCCCTGTTGGTGTTTGCTTACAGGAACCAAAATTACACTCTGCTGTTATCTCTCCCATCTCAGGCTATAATTTATTGTATTCTTCAGATCCTTTTCCTGATGGGACCTTTAATGAAAGTGCCCTTCTTCTACACACTGATATTCCGTACCATCAGCTATTTGTTCGTACTTCGCTGCATTACACAGCAGCCCGTATCCACTTGCATAGGTGGTATACGCTCTGTTCTTTATGTCTCTCTCCTTCTCGGGCATTATCTATTCCGGATATTTCCTTTCTTGTTTCGTCATTATCACCACCGATTCTGTTACTTGGTGATTTTAATGCCCACCATTTCCACTGGGGGGGTCTCACTGTGATTCCCGTGGCATTCAGTTAGAGGCTTTTCTTGCCACCCACCCCCTCCATGTTTTAAATAAAGGTACTCACACCCATTTTGATCCTCGGACTCACACTCTCTCTTGCATCGATCTCTCAGTCTGCTCTTCCTCCGCCGCATTAGACTTCACTTGGTCTGTTCTTCCGGACTTACATGACAGCGATCATTTCCCAATCATTCTTACTTCCCCTTCATATTCACCACCTCTTCGCAACCCACGCTGGCAATTTGATCAGGCAAATAGGAACCTTTACTCACACCTAACTGTTTTTAGAGAGGTTCCTTCTTCGTCCTCCATCGATGAGCTTTTACACCTCTTCTCGTCCTCCGTTTTAACCGCAGCTTCTCATTCTATACCCCAAACTTCGGGCAGGCATTCTCAGAAATGCGTGCCTTGGTGGTCTCCTGCTTGTGCTCGTGCAGTACGTTTGAAACGCGCTGCATGGGGCAGGTACCAGTACAATAGAACCACAAAGAGACTTCTTGAATTTAAGCAGAAGCGTGCGATCGCTCGCCGTGTCATCCGTGACGCTAAACGCACTTGCTGGCGAGATTATGTCTCCACCATCACCTCTGCTTCCTCTATGAGTGCAGTCTGGAAAAAAGTACGAAAACTGAGTGGTAAATATTCTCCTGACCCGGCTCCTGTTCTGCGGGTTGCCGGTGTTGATATAGCAAACCCACTAGATGTTGCTAATGAAATTGGCAATCATCTGGTCCGTATTTCTCAGGGACTCCATCTATGCCCCTCATTTCTTTCCTCAAAGTCTGCCAGAGAGTTAGCACCCTTGGACTTTTCTTCTCTCAGAGAAGAACAGTAAAATGTGTCTTTTACACTTCAAGAACTGGAGGCAACACTCTCAGCTTGCCGATCATCGGCAGCTGGGCCCGACGACATTCATATTCGTATGCTACAACATTTACATCAGTCAGCCCTTGCAGTCCTATTACGCCTTTACAATCTTATTTGATCACAAGGAGTTCTTCCACAGCTGTGGAAATCCGCCATTGTTCTCCCTTTCCGCAAACCAGGCACTACGGGACATGAAACCTCCCACTATCGTCCCATTGCTCTTACCAGTGCAGTTTGCAAAGTGATGGAACGCCTAGTAAATAGACGTTTAGTGTGGTATTTAGAGACACACAACAGTCTCTCCACTCGTCAATATGGCTTTCGTAAGGGACGTTCTACCATAGACCCCTTACTACGCTTGGATACGTATGTTCGTAATGCCTTTGCGAATAACCACTCAGTTATTGCCATATTTTTTGACCTTGAGAAGGCATATGGCACAACTTGGAGGTATAATATTTTAGCCCAAGCCCACTCCTTAGGCCTTCGAGGCAATCTACCATCCTTCCTTAAGAACTTTTTAACTGACGGGCATTTCCGTGTTCGGGTTAATAATGTGCTCTCCCCGGACTTTATCCAAGCTGAAGGTGTCTCCCAGGGATGTGTTCTGAGCACAACACTTTTTCTCCTTGCTATTAATGATTTGGCCTCTAGTCTTCCATCAAATATTTGGTCATCACTCTATGTTGATGACTTCGCTATTACCTGTGCAGGCGCTAACTGTCACCTTATTACAGTTTCTCTCCAGCATGCAGTCGACCGTGTTTCCAATTGGGCCACCACACGTGGGTTTAAATTTTCCAGCACTAAAACCCACCAAATTACTTTCACTAGACGCTCTGTCATCTCCGATCATCCTTTGTACCTCTATGGCTCCCATATCCCTGACCGTGATACAGTCAAGTTTCTGGGACTCCTCTTTGATTGTAGGTTATCCTGGAAACCTCACATTACCTCTCTGAAGGCAACTTGCCACAGCCGGCTGAACCTCCTTAAAACCCTTGCTCATCTTTCATGGGGAGCTGATCGTCGAACCCTCCTTCGCCTACATTCCACTCTTATCTTATCGAAACTTGATTATGGTGACCAGATCTATTCAGCGGCATCTCCTGCTACTCTCTCTAGCCTTAACCCCATTCATCACCAAGGATTACGTTTATGCCTTGGTGCTTTTCGCTCTTCCCCTGTCGAGAGCCTCTATGCAGAAGCGAACGTTCCATCCTTGTCCGATAGCCGTGATGCCCATTGCCTTCGCTACTATGTACGCTCTCATGATCTCCGCAATCCTTCCATTTATAGAATGGTCACTGATATTAGTAGACATTCTTTATTTGTTCGCCGCCCCTGTTTACTCCGTCCCTTCTCTCTTCGCCTTCATTCGCTCTTGTCTTCTCTTCAATTACCACCTTTCTATGTACATGTAGCATCTCACTTTTCCCTACCCCCCTGGGAAGTTCCAGCTGTTCGAGTCTGTTCTTTCTCTCTCCCTTGCTCGAAAGCCCAACTGTCTACGGTCGCTTCCCGCTCTCTTTTTCTTGACCACTTTCACTCTCATTCTCATGCCATTGCTGTGTACACAGATGGCTCTAAGTCTTCTGACGGCGTAGGATTCGCAGCAGTGTTTCCGGACAGCGTCGTACAAAGGCATTTACTATCTTCGGCTAGTATTTTTACTGCTGAATTGTATGCCATCCTTACAGCACTTATCCGTATTGCATCTATGCCTGTGTCATCATTTGTGGTTGTCTCAGACTCCCTTAGTGCTTTACAGGCTATACAGAAATTTGATACGCCTCACCCCTTAGTCCTCCGTATCCAACTTTGGCTACGCCGCATTGTTTTTTGTTGGGTCCCTGGTCATGTTGACGTACAGGGCAATGAACAGGCAGACACTGCTGCGCGGTCAGCAGTACATGACCTACCAGTTTCATGTAGAGGTATTCCATTTACGGACTATTTTGCTGCAATATCTTCCCAACTTCACACCCGTTGGCAACAACGTTGGTCTACTATGCTCGGCAACAAACTTCAATCTATTAAACCGAGTATAGGTTACTGGCCGTCTTCTTATCACCAGTGTCGAGGTTGGGAGACTACTCTCTCCCGTCTTCGCATTGGCCATACTCGTCTTACTCATGGATATCTCATGGAGAGGCGCCTTGCTCCTCTCTGTGAGAATTGCCAGGTTCCATTATCAGTCAGCCACATTCTGTTGGACTGCCCACTTTATCAACGAGCACGCAGAATTTACCTCCATCGTCGTCTTCGCTCTGCTGCTCTCTCTTTACCTTCCCTTCTCGCTGATGGACCCACCTTTCATCCAGAATCTCTCATTGACTTTTTGACAACAACTGACTGACTTCACAAATTCTGATACCTTCAGCCCTTTCTACTTCAATCTCTTGCTACCCCCTACCCCCGTACTATCCCCTGCCCCGCTGTTTTCTGTAACCTACTGATCATCCTCCTCCCTTCTGCCATCCAATACCCTCGCTTCCTTCCCTACCCTACAGCGCTGTATAGCCCTTGTGGCTTAGCGCTTCTTTTTGATTATAATAATAATTACTTCAGATTATCAGATCGGAAGATTTATTAACCAAGGACACACACAGAAAGCTAAGAAAGTTTGCCTTATTTCCACTGGGTCCCAGAGTCCTCTTCCTTACTCAGCTGTTTGCTTCAGTGTTTTTACAAGGGATCACGTCTCTGCCTGCACCCAGCTCCTGCCTCTCACGCTTGGGCGCTTTTGTGTGTGTGTGTGTGTGTGTGTGTGTGTGTGTGTGTGTGTGTGTGTGTGTGTGTGTGTGTGTGTGTGTGTGTGTGTGTGTATCTGCCCTTGTTTGATATTCATGTGTGCCAGAAAGCGATATAACGCAGCAACACTAACATACACATACGTACATATAGACATGGTTCTGTGTATGCAGCCATGACTACTCTCTATCTACCTATCTGTCTATCTATCTATCTATCTATCTATATATCTATCTATCTATCTATCTCCAGCCACCATCACCACCACATGTCCGCAGTGTCCTCTACTAAATAAAAGGTCAGAATCTGGGTATACGATGGCTCTGTGCCAACATTTTCATTACCAGGTAAGAAAAAAGTTGAAAGAACATAAGATATTAAAAGAGGTAAAGCATGAATGAGAGAGAGAGAGGAGAGAAATAAACAGGGATAAGAACGCCAGAGGACAAAGAAGTCACTTCCACATGGATCGTGTCCCGGTGTTTTCCTTCGGGATATCTTTATCTGCAGTTTGCGGCGGCGGCATCTTCTGTGTGCGCGGATGACTGCACTCCCCATTCCTCCTCCTCCTCCTCCTCTTCCTCCTCCTCCTCTTCCTCTTCCTCCTCCTCCTCTTCCTCTTTCTCCTCCTCCTCCTCTGCCTTGAAGACGACCAACTGATAGCAAAGTTGGTTAGTCAGCTGCTGGAACACGTCAGGCTCTAGAGATAACCTTCTCACCTTTAATTCTCTCTATAATTAGTTGATAACATATTTAATTGATGGTCCTTGAAATCACTAGATGCTGCGAAAGGAATTTTCTCAAGGGGAAAGACGTTAATGATGGTGAAGGGCTCTAGATCCTGGAAATTTCATCTGCCTCGCTTCCTCCTTCGATCAAATCTGTTAATCTCCCACTCCCGGACGCTGAAAATAATGATAATGGGAAGAAAATTCCCAACAAGGACAAGCTTGAGTCACACATCAACAACAGCTTAATAAAAGCAACAGGTTTTGTGACGTCCAGATAGTTCCTGTAGGTTTATGTATGAATTTCGTGTTCGCAAGCAACGGGTGACCTGTCGCTTCATAATCTTCACGTTTAGATACCAGTGGTGTCGTGGCTCCTTGCAATTTCCATGTCCAGAGAACACATGCTCCATGGCATTTTTGTAAACTTTACGTTCCTATTGACATATGTGCAGTGGCTTCTTGTGACCTTCACGATCACTTGCATTACACGGCATCACATTTGTTTAACAGAATTCAATTACCCCAGTAGCCGCACGAGCCTTACAGAGCTATACAACAGGGCTTGAAGCTGGTACAAGGTTTTACGTATCCCCCACACGGCCACCTGGAGTATACCTGGAGGGTGTTCCAGGGGTCAACGTCCCCGCGGCCCAGTCCTTGACCAGCCGTCGGCTGCAACCATTCTGATGATGGTTTAAGGTATACAAGATATCAAGACTCCAACATAAAGAATTTTACTCATCTCAGAGGACCTTATCAAGGCCTTAACTCTCGTTCCTAACTTTTGGAGAGGCAGGATATCTTGCATGTTATACCTATATCTTGCGTGTTATACTGATATCTTGCATGTTATACCTATATCGTGCGCGTTATACTGATATCTTGCATGTTATACCTATATCTTGCGTGTTATACTGATATCTTGCATGTTATACCTATATCTTGCGTGTTATACTGATATCTTGCATGTTATACCTATATCTTGCATGTCATGCGCTGGCAAACTTGAATCATCAACTGTTTGTTCGCTATATTTTTTATTTCAAGAGAGGTGCGTAGATGCTGCTGGAGTGTTCTTGTTCCGTGGAAGTGAAAACACTCTTCCTAGTACCGAATCTGGTTATCTTCTTTTTCCCAGATGCTGTAAGACTCTCGCAAGCTCCTGACGAAGCAACAGTGCGAAAGGCCTTATATATATAATGTTTTCTCGAATTTGCTAAATTCGCAGTGTTTAGGCTTAGAAAAGCAAGGATCATATCTGCCGAATAAGTGAAAAGTTGTGTTTTCAGTAAATCCTCGAAAATCAGTCTGAACATAACAGTTACCTGTATTTCATATATTTTAATTAATAGAAAATTAATTTAATCTGATCTAAGCCGGGGGGTGACATGGGCCTGCCTCACGTGGGCCAGTAGGCCTGCTGCAGTGTTCCTTCTTTCTTATGGTCATAGCAAGATCCGCCGTAGCAAATTTAACTGCAAAATTGTTAACTTTTATGCCATTATAAATTATAAAAAATATTTCAAATGTATTTTAGAAGATTTTAGAAAAAAAAGTTGATATTCGGGGCAGTTCTGCCTCAGTGAAAATACGCCACGAAAATAAGCCATGAAATACGCCACGAAAATAAGCCATGAAATACGCCACGAAAATAAGCCATGAAATACGCCACGAAAATAAGCCATGAAATACGCCACGAAAATAAGCCATGAAATACGCCACGAAAATACACACTCATAATATATTTATTTCTTTCTTGCATAAATATGAAAAGCATAACCCTGGTGGGTTAATCAGCGCAAAGAGTGGTGGAGGTTCGATCCACCGTCGTGATGGAGGTTCGATCCACCGTCGTGGTGGAGGTTCGATCCACCGTCGTGGTGGAGGTTCGAGCCACCGTCGTGGTGGAGGTTCGATCCTCCGTCGTGGTGGAGGTTCGAGCCACCGTCGTGGAGGTTCGAGCCACTGTCGTGGTGGAGGTTCGATCCTCCGTCGTGGTGGAGGTTCGAGCCACCGTCGTGGTGGAGGTTCGATCCTCCGTCGTGGCGGAGGTTCGATCCTCCGTCGTGGCGGAGGTTCGATCCTCCGTCGTGGTGAAGGTTCGATCCACCGTCGTGGTGAAGGTTCGATCCACCGTCGTGGTGGAGGTTCGATCCTCCGTCGTGGTGGAGGTTCGATCCTCCGTCGTGGTGGAGGTTCGATCCTCCGTCGTGGTGGAGGTTCGATCCTCCGTCGTGGTGGAGGTTCGATCCTCCGTCGTGGTGGAGGTTCGATCCTCCGTCGTGGTGGAGGTTCGATCCTCCGTCGTGGTGGAGGTTCGATCCACCGTCGTGGTGGAGGTTCGATCCACCGTCGTGGTGGAGGTTCGATCCTCCGTCCAAGCATCGCGAAACAGAAAAGCTAGACTTTTGTACTCAGCCGATTGTTTACATGATATATTACGCTGACGTTACGGTACGGCTACAGTAGCAGGAAGTTCCTAGCAGGAGAACTTCACTGTAGCGATCTTTGTTACAGGAGTCTCAGGAGGGGAAACTTTATTGTTAGGATCGTTATTGTTGATTCTTTTTATTATGAAAACTTTATTGCTATTAATTTTATTATCCGGAATATTAGTAGTTGAAACTACTTTGTCTGAAGCTTTATGAGATTTATTGTAGGGAACTTTTTGGTTAATTTCACTGTAAGGAGAACTTTACTGAAAGGGAACTTTATTGTAGGGGAACTGCATTTTAAGGACGTTTGCTGTAGGGGATTATATTATAAAGTTCACTACAGTCAGAACTTGACTGTAGTGAACTTTATCACAGTGGAACTTAATTATTTGAAACTTAATTGTTAAGAACATTACTGTTGATGACCTTATTACTGGGAAATTGTATTACGATTGTAAATGTTTAATAATAATAATAATAATAATAATAATTAATAATAATATAAAGAACAATAGTAATGATATACAAAATAATAATAATAATATACAGAATAATAATTATACTCTTTTTTTTCAGTTTGTTTCAATATTTTTCACTCCGTCACATCACAAAAACCATTGATTTTATTCTGAAGACAAATATCGTATATTTACTTCTTAATGACTCTTTTCAAGCAATATTTACCGAATTTCAGTCGGATTAAAGCATTATTTCTGGGAACTGCCATTTCTCCTTTTTTTTTTTTTTTAGTTTTATAAATATACAATACTCCTTAAACAGTTTTATTCTCAGTGTATTGAATTACGACTGAGAACGACATCTTACACTGACGTTGGTAACGGTATACTGAATCGTGATAGAAAACGATGTATTACACTGGTGTTGGCAACGGTATATTGAATAATGGCTCTACGAGTCGCATTAAGTTTTGGGAGGGTTTAAAGTCATGTAGATGGTTACGGAAGGATCCGAGATGTGATCTAGACGATTTTCTGGGAGGCGTTTTTAGAAGGCGAAATGGAAGGTCTGTGAGGTGGTCTTGGAGGTAGTTTGAAAGGTGGTCTGGAAGGTCTGAGGTGGGTGGCAGAAATCTCAGAGTCTTAAAGATTCTGAGGTGTTTTCATTCGCGTGTAGGAAGGAATTTGCATATACGTGAGGAGGTCTTAATGAGAGGCTTGAGTCTTTTGAAGGCGTTTTACAGGTGCTTGTAGTAATGTGCAGGCCTTTTATGGTTCATAATAATGGTGTTGGAGGGAGTGGTGGAGAGCTGGTGTTGGAGGGAGCGGTGGAGAGCTGGTGTTGGAGGGAGCGGTGGAGAAGTACAGGAGGGAGTTGTGGGGAAATAATGTTAGATGGAGGAGTGGAGAAATGGTATGGGAGAGTTTAGGACAAAGTGGTGGTGGTGGTGATGGAGATCTGACAGAGAAGGAGTTGTTGTAGTGGTCGTGGTATTGTAGGGGATGGTAGTTTAGGTAAGGTTCGTCAGGAAACAGGACAAGTATCTTAGTCAGATGTTGACCCGCCGTTGGAGCTTTTGATCATCTGACAGAGGCCTTCCACTGGCTTACTGATCCACCCCATTAAAAACTGTGGTCATAGGGGACGGGTGAGGGATATTCATGGTAGTGGAATGGTATTAGTAGTATTAGTAATAGTTGTAGCAGTAGCAATAGTGAGTCTAATGAAAAAACGATGATGTGCTGGGTGATTGTATGATGGGTGGCTGTCATAGTGACTACAGATACAACTGGATGTGAACACAAAAATATTTTTTTTTTACTCCACTAACGAGCACAATCCAGCTATGAGAGAACTCACCCTCGTTATTACATTATCATGCCGCATTGTAATGCACTGTACTGTCCGATTATTGCAGTCATCAAAAAAAGCATACAGCACATGGTATATAGATCATTATAAACACACTAACTTGTCTGAATGCTCTACTATGTCATAAAATGACTTATTAAAGCATATGTCTATGAATTTACGACTTCATTGACAAACTGCAATTTATATTACTTGGGAATTATGAGAGAACATCAGAGTTAGTTTATTTTTTATACTGCTTTTAACAAATGGCTGTCCAACCTCTACTACTAGTTTATTTACGTTTATTGTTGCTTGTATCAGAGATAAGACTTTCTTGTGTTAATTTGGATTATTTAAACTATGTTCTTTGAACACAGATCAGCTCGTGAGGAAACTGTAATTGAACTGTTGAGGAGGAGAGACGGAATTTA
>NC_091351.1:4072500-4075709 GCF_038502225.1 Cherax quadricarinatus
GTGTGTGTGTGTGTGTGTGTGTGTGTGTGTGTGTGTGTGTGTGTGTAGCCTTCTGAGTGTGGTGATAGGAAAACATAGCTAGTTTGTTCTTCCCACTATATTGTTAGCATGGAGAACAGTGTAGAAGAACACTATTTTATCTCTCTCTCTTTCCCCTCTCACTTTCTCGCAGCAGTTTTCTGAAAAAATAATCTGGTCGGGTTACTGGCTTGCTGGCCAAATGGAATGAGTATATTTTTAATAATATTTTCCTATTTTCCCCAACAAAGCGGCGCCGTGTAGCAGCTGCACCACAGGACTTGAAATTTCACTGGCTGCTGTTCACAGTGAATAACCTCCTAGGGAAAATTGTTCCACGTGGCTGATATTTATTATTAGAACTGCATTAAATTTCCGCTGGTGCGAATTGCCTATGCATGTGCACTTGTGTTTACAATTGCGTGTAATTTACTAGTTAAGCTTTGCCGGTATAAGGCAAAGCTTAAGCCACCTCTGAACTAATGTTGACAGAGTTGGTGTGTGTTATACGGGAGTCATATGGTTGTTAGTGTTTATGCAGAGCCATCGCGACCGCTTCTTGTAATCAAGGAAAATACAGTATGTCATCCTTAGTGTGTAATCTTCACGAGAAAAGTTCCTGAGATAGGATTTTAAAGTAAGTCTCTGAATTCAAGGGGTTCTGAGACAACCCCTGCTTTTTCTAGGTGTTCTTTATGAATCCTGGTGTGGTTGTGGTAGTTCATGTGTGATGGTGGTGGTTCGGTTGTGATGATCGTTGTGGTTAGTGGTGATAATGGGAGAGCTGAATTGTGTGGGAAGAGTGGAAGCAAAGGGAGAATGAGAAGGGAATGTGTGCGATGGAGAGAGATAGAGAATGGGGATGGTGGATGGATGGTAGTGGTAGAGAGTTGTGGAAGTGATGGTGCAGGACAGCTTCCAGTTTGTTGAGTTTGTAAGGTTTTGCAGAAAATATTGTGGTCAGTGTTAATGGGTATAATTTGTATTGAGAATCTTTTGTGTCATAAATACATGTGTGTGTGTTTGTGTGTGTGTGTGTGTGTGTGTGTGTGTGTGTGTGTGTGTGTGTGTGTGGCGGATCTATTTTGTGATGTATGAATCTTTGTGGGAAATGGTGTTGGAGAGGAGGGAATGTGGTGGGTGAGAAGAATGGTTGTCATTGTGGGAGAAAGATGGGTGAAGAATGGTCATAAATGAATGGCTTGGGAAGTAAAGGGTGATATCGTGATTTTTAGGGTGAGAAGTAGGTTGTGGGAAGTGAGGGAGGCGGTGAGGGAAAAATCAGTTGTGGAGTCAGGTGTGGAAGAGGAAAGAGTGAGTTTGGTGCTGAATAAAGAGTGAATTGTAAGGAGTTCGTGTCAGGTGTGGTGTGCTTTTTGCGGTGGTAGTGTGGCGTGGGTTGTGTGGAGCTGGAATGGCATGGGTTATGTGGAGCTGGTGTGGCGTGGGTTATGTGGAGCTGGTGAGGCGTGGGATGTGTGGAGCTGGTGTGGCGTGGGTTATGTGGAGCTGGTGTGGCGTGGGTTATGTGGAGCTGGTGTGGCGTGGGTTATGTGGAGCTGGTGTGGCGTGGGTTATGTGGAGCTAGTGAGGCGTGGGATGTGTGGAGCTGGTGAGGCGTGGGATGTGTGGAGCTGGTGAGGCGTGGGATGTGTGGAGCTGGTGTGGCGTGGGTTGTGTGGAGCTGGTGTGGCGTGGGTTATGTGGAGCTGGTGTGGCGTGGGTTATGTGGAGCTGGTGAGGCGTGAGTTGTGTGTGGATGAGGGAATGGGTTGTTTAAGTGTGGACATGAAAGTGAGGTTGTACATACGAGGGAGTGGGTTGTGGGCACGAGAACGAGGTTTTACACTCCATGTTCACTCCTGAGAACGCTAATCAATGGAGAGATATCTCTGTCTGCCTCATTATACTGCCTATGTCCTTCAAGCCTTGATACTGATAAAGGACTCTTTCTCCAAGGAAACTGACCTACTCTCCCCTTCATTGAATCAAGGCTACCCCTCACCCCTTTCCCCCAGCTACTGAGGCATTGTACGCCTCAGAGATTCTATTTTCCCTAACGAAGAAGAAAAAAAAAAGAATGACGTAATGCGTTTTGGATGTTGCAAATAATTACTAGGCAGCATTTGAAAAGGTTCGGTAAAATCTGTCTGAATGTTCCGAGGATCTTGTGTGTGTCTTAGAGCATATCTAATCAGCTTTTTCCAAGCTCCATCTGTTGCTGTCTCGTCTAGATTTGTCCTAGTCTCTCCTTTCTAATCATCGTTGTATTGACCTTCTATCTGGTACATTCTCTTTCTCTTTTATTTGTTCCACCTTTTGCGCAGGAATTTATACGCAAAGACATGTTACCTAACTTCAGTTCATTTGTTCACTTCAAAGCGCAGTTCTATCTAAAATATAGTATCATTTAGTCAGGTATAGTATCCCTTAGTCAGGTATGCTATCACTAGTCAGCAGCTGTGACCCACAACTGCTGACTAACACTCTGGTACCTATTTACTGCAATGTGAACAGGTACAGTACGTGTAAGGAAACTTGATGTTTCCCTCAGCCTGGGAATCAAACCCGGGTGCTTTCGATGTGAGCTCTGTAGTTGACCTATAAATTGCTTAAGAATTTTTCAAGAAGATAAAGACAAATTTCTGAGCATCGGGACAACGTGTCGCTCTGTGTAGAGTTTATTAAGTCATGGAACTGTAAAAACTCTACACAGAGCGAAACGTTGTCCAAATCAAATGATGTTCAGCAACTTAATAATAATAAAAGTAATAATAATCTTTATTTCTACAAGTATAACTTATACAGACCTAGTTGACATCAATGACATACTAATATATAGAAATCCCCCTTGTTATGCATTAGCATTTAGGGCAAATTAGGTAATTGTTGTTCCCAGGATGTGACCCATACCAGTCGATTAATACCCAGGTACCTATTTTACTGCTAGATGAACAGGGACAGCAGGTGTCTTAAGGAAACAAGTCCTAATGTTTCTACCCGTACCGGGTATCGAACCAAGGACCCCCAGTGTGTGAGGCGAGTACGCTAGCAATCGAGCTACTGGACACCGTCTTGATTTTGTACCAGTCGGCAACAGGCCATTTCATCCAGATTGTCTTAAGTTTACACCAGCCTCCTCCCATACCTTCCTAGATGGTCATTATTCTTGATCCTGACTTTCTCATAGT
>NC_091351.1:4075809-4103309 GCF_038502225.1 Cherax quadricarinatus
TGAGGTGGAAAAAGGCTCACCCCAGCAGAGCAAAGTTGCTTTTGGGATTTCAACCCGGGAATTTGCGGGGAAAAACCTGGAGCCCAGGGGGGGCCCCAGACATGGAGACCGGATGTTGGACGTGGTGCGGGAAAAACCTCTCCAACATGTGGAACCCCACCAGAGTAAAGGGGAATGAACCAAAGTTGGCCCTTTGGGTTTTCCCCTGGGCGCTCAGATTGGACATCAAAGGGGCCCCTAGGGCTAGCGCCCCCGTGGTTCTGTGCTTTGAATACAAAAGAGAGCTGCAAGTGGAGAGAAAAACAGGAGTTGAATGGAAAACCCTGACTAAAAAAGGGGGACTACATGGGGTTGAAAAACTTTGCAATCCAGTGGGGACAGAGAACGGGGAAAACCCGTAAATGAAATGATGGAATATTAACAACAAAAAGGGAGGAGGGCAGGGGAAGGTTTTTTCCCCAAAAGGGCAGCGTAAAAACAGGAACAAACGGGCCCCCTGGTTTCCCGACGGTGAAAAGGAGGCAAAAAAAAAATGCTGGGATGGAAAAGTACAAAAGGAAAGAAACACGAAAATAGGAATCGTCAGGCCGGAAATGGTACCACAGGAAAGGGGGAGCCCCAGCGACAGTAAAAAATGACTAGCATCAGTCAAGACTGCCCCAGAAACGTTTATACCCAAATCAGGAGGAAAAAACAGTCAAAGCCCGGGTGATCAATTAAGGACAGAAGGTGGAGAACCCCGAAATGATCAGGAGGTTGTGAGGCTGAACAGGAGTTTGGGAATTTTTTCCCAGAAAAGGACAGGAAGGGCGGGGGGGAAAGGACGCCAAAGGGAACATCAGGGGGAATAACCAACAAGTGTTGGATGACAACGAACAACTGAGGAGGGGGAAGAAGCTTTTAAAGTGCCCGCCCTCAAGGCCATGGGACCGGACATCTCCCCTGGGTCCGAGAAAGACAAAGTGTGGGGTGCCTCTAAACAATCTTCAACACCCCCCTTAAAACTGGCACCCCCGAAATGGAAAGACAGCTAATTAGCCCCCATATTTAAGAAAAAGAAAAAAAGGGCACTAAACTACAGACCTGTGTCTCGCATGTATTTGTGAAAAAGTCGGGAAAAAGATTATCAGGAGGGGGTGGTCGACACCGGGAAAAGAACAAGATTATAAATGAAAACAGAGGGTTCGGAAGGCAAATCTTGTTCACAAATCCTGGGTTTTTTGACAATAACAAAGTGACACGAGAGAGGGGTGGGTGTTGCTTTTTCCCTAGGCAGGAAGGCCTTTGACACAGTTCCCCAAGAATTGTGCAGGCTGGGGGATCAGGCCACGTGGGAGGGGCACTGCAATGGATAAAGAATACCTGACGGGAGGAAACAACAGTCATGTACGTAAAAAGGGGTTCACAGTGGGCGCCTGTTAGCGGGTCCGGGGGGTGTTCTAGGACCAGTGTTTTTTTGAATAGGGAACGACATGAGGGAAAGGGAATAACTCTGAAGTGCCCCTGTTGCAGATGACTAAATTGATGAGAAGAATTAAATCGGACGAGGATGAGGCAGGACTGCAAGGGCCTGGCCCAGGCTGGACAGGGGAAAAACCGGGCCTCTTTTAATCAGCCAAATGCAAGTCATGAAGATTGGGGGGGGGCAAGACCGCAGACAGGTATAGGCTAGGTGGAAAGACTGAACCCCCTCGGGAGAAAGACGGGGTGACCAAACCCCGGAAACACTAGGCAAAATAAACCCAAATAACCGCTGCGCATCGGCCCCTGAAAACCCTGGAATGGTTCCGATCCCCAAAAGGGAATCTTAAAGCACTGTCACTTGTTTTTGGCCCATCTGGGTATGAAACCCCCGGTCTGGAAAAACCCCTGGTCAAACACATCAAGAAGTTAAAAAAAGTACAAAGGTTTGGGGTGTAGGCTCAAGGGGAAAGTCCCCCGAGGGGAAAGGGTTAAAAAAATCGGACCACACTGGAGGACGAAGGGTCGGGGGGACATGATAAGACATACAAAATACCGGGGAATAGACAAGGTGGACAGAATGGATGTTCCCGGGGGCACGGGAAAGGGGCCGGAAGCTGAAGACTCAAACGAGTCAGGGACGTTAAAATATTTTTAGTCATGGGGGTTGTGAAGTTGAATAGCCCCCAAAGTATGGGGCAGGAACCATCATAGTTTTAAGAGAGGTTGACAAATCTCAGGAAACAAGAGAGGGGGGATCAGTCGATCAGTGAAAGGGGGGGGCTGGGGGTGAGTCTTCCCCTGAACCCTTGGGGTAGCAATTGGGGTGGTACACATAAAACACATACATTATATATATATATATATATATATATATATATATATATATATATATATATATATATATATATATATATATTTATATATATATATATATTTATATATATATATATATTTATATATACATATATATATTTATATATATATATATATTTATATATATATATATATTTATATATATATATATATATATATTTATATATATATATATATTTATATATATATATATATTTATATATATATATATATATTTATATATATATATATATATTTATATATATATATTTATATATATATATATATATATATATATATATATATATTTATATATATATATTTATATATATATATATATATATATATATATATATTTATATATATATATATATATATTTATATATATATATATATTTATATATATATTAATGGAAAGAAGGTAACTATAGTCATAGTTTCAAGAAGTTTCTACTCTCATCAGGTTTATAATAAATAATAAATTTCTAATTTCTAATATAAAAACACTAAAATTAGGAAATTTATAAGCACATTTAAAATACTAAAAAAATAGTTTCTATGTGCTGGGATGTGTCGATACCCGGCTTAAGATAATGAGTCAAGAGATCTGGCAGCTTAATTCCATGTCTATAGAACAACCGGCAGGACCTTGAATACAGTGGCTTACAATGTACTGTCTTGTCTTCTTCCCAATATACTGAAACTTGCCTCTCATACACCGTATACTGACATGCGATAGACAACTGTAGCCAGTAGAGAATCAAATTTTTGAACGGAGAAAATGCAATTAAATCCTTATAAGGCGCTAACCGAACGCCTCAAAATTTTCTGTTTGCCTATACACATATCACCAAAATCAATTTCTAGTGTAGAGCCTAGAAATTGTTATTCGTGAAAACTGGCATAATCGGAATATATCCAATAAGAAGCTTGTTATTAAGTTATTTTTGAATGGAACTGGTATAAATGAAAAAATTTTAGTTACTCCATTAAGCGTAAGCTTTCTGTAAACTGAAATTGTAAATGAAGTCAGTTATTGTAGTCAGAATATTCAAACAGGCAACTTAGTTATTTTTTATTTCATAGATTAATTTTATATTTGAATGCTAATCATTTAAATAACTAAAGAATATATCCCCAGTATACATAGAATATATCAAATAAAGTACCGGCGAATAAAAAAAAAATGAAATAAATTAGAGAAAGGGGTAGAGAAACAACAATGGTGGTTGACTGATCCCTAGAATGGGGATGTTCTCTTTTGCTATTATGCTCCATGATGAAGCTAATTTGCTTCTAATTCTCAGACATGAGTGAATGTCCCTGGGGAACCACTCTTAGTTGCTGCCTGCAGGGGTTGGTGGTGATGAACCGTGTGTGTGTGTGTGTGTGCTTACCTATTTGTGATTGCAGGATTTGAGTCTCGGGTACTGCTCTTCCCCATTTCTCTTCGCTGGCCGCTTCTTTGGGCCCTGTCATACCTTTTCTTAAAGCTATGTGGATTACTACCCTTTACCACTTCACTGTCCGCGTCATTTCACTTCCTGACCACCCAGAGGATGAAGAACTTTTTCCTGACATCCCTCTGACGCATCAGTGTTTTTGATTTCTGACTGTGAATTCATGTTCTTGTGTGTGTGTTTCACATAGAGATCGGTGGAGGGAGAGAGAGACAGACAGACAGAAAGAGAAAGAGAGAGAGAGAGAGAGAGAGAGAGAGAGCGAGAGTGCAGAAGAAGGAAAGAAACAATGTATTGAGTGGAAAGGAGGTCAAATGTAGACTGTACCCGCAATGCAGTAACGTTAAGGACAACAAGAGGACAAAAGATACTTCAAACTGACCTAGAAATTCTCATTCCTGTGCTAATAACGCCCCACACTGTGCGTGTTCTCTTTGTGCTGTGTTCATGCCTTGTTCTTATGTACTGTTTAAGCTCTGCGTTAAAGCCTTGTTCCTGTGTTCTATTTGTGTTGTGTTCATGCCTTGTACTTGTGTGCTCATGCTTTGTATAGCTGCTCATGTCTGACACGTGTGTTGAACTGTGTTTCGAAGTCTAGTGTTTAAACTGTTATGTTTGTTCTGTGCTTAAGCTTTATACATGTCTTAATTATATATTGTGTGAGTATGTGTACTTTCGTATTTTCATTGTATTCTTGTATATGGAGTCTGTGTTTTCTTCTGTGATTTTCAATCGTGTTTTTATGAATTCGTGAGACAGTTCGTTGATTTATATGTGCTCGAGTGAACGTAAATCTTTTTGCTGTCTTGTGCTCACCGATGTTTCCAGTATCTAGTCTCACCTCCCATATTACCTTGTCTCACGAAATAGTAACGCTGTTATATACAAAGCATGGTATAGGTAGGGTTAGAATCCATGGCGAGTGAGTCGTATAACTCCAGACCAGTGCGTAAGCCACTGGGCCAGTTGGTTACAATAAGATTCATCCAACTAGGTATAAAATATGCCATGGTTTACTTTGACTGGTATGACTGGTTCCTGACTTCCTAGTTCATATCTGCTCAGACTTTGCATCGCATTTGTCACCTCCACATAGACAGTCTCTATATTTTGGTGGGCGAATGAAAAAGTCTTACTTCGGATTCCTCTTCAAGGGGGGCTCCTTGGCGTGGTGAAGAGGCTCTTAGTCTGAGGAATTAGACCTGTCGGTCTACTTCCTCAGACCGAACCTAATTACCCCCCAATCCCCCGTTCCCTATCCCATCCTCCCCTTTTTCCTTTCCTCCTCCTCCTCCCCATCCTCCCCTTTTTCCTTTCCTTTTTGGCCTTTTTTTTCCCTCAGGCACGCTAGTTCCTAGGTAGGGGAAAGGGTACCGGGGTCCATTCCATTCCGTTGAGGTTCTTGGCGGTGGCGTAGTTTGCCGTGGAATCTGGATTGCCTGGGGATGTCCTGATCCCTCTCCGGTATCCCGGAGGGTAGCTTTGGGTGTCTCTCGGGTGACGGGTGTAACTCTGGAAGCCACCTTTCGGATTCCGGGGGTGGTGGCCGAAGGAGGTATGCTTTGTGGCAGATTTCCGGCCGCCCTCTCTTTTGTCCACCGAGGTAGCTTGGCAGATGTGAGGTTGCTATCCCAGATTGCCGGTTTACTGGCATGATGGGTAGGGTATGGCACGGGTTCCATGCTGCATCTGCGCTACTTGCGGTGCTGAGGTCCTCTTGGGCGCGGAGGGAGATTTCTGGCCCTTTCATTCCTCCTAGGAACTATCCCTCCCCGGTCCCCCCTTTTTTTTATTCTTTTTTTATTTTTATTTTCTTTTCTTCTTTCTTTTTTTTTCTTAAAAACAAAAAGAAAGAAGTAACCTAACCATGGCAGCCCTAGTCCATGAACCTGCTACCCCCGGGCCCCTTCTTGATACCGCACCCCGTTCTGACCCCGCCTCATCTTTGGACCACTCTTCGGACACTCCTCATGCCTCTGTACCTCTTGCCGGTGCTGTTTCCTCACCCGCTTCAGGTACTGAGGCCTTGACTGACTCCTTCGATTTATCTGACCTTCGCTCTCCTCTGACTATGCCTCCGGCCTCTCCCTCTACGGTGTGGCAATTTTCGAATCGCCGGCCCGTTCCACGTCGGACCAACTCTGGTCCCACGCCTAACCGACAACGACAATTACCTGCTGATGATACTTCTCCACCTTCTCGTTCTTCTCAGAAAAGATCGACACGTCCTTCACTACCTTTCCACTCTGTTTCAGACTGCACAATGGACTAAATTCTTCACTTTACGACCGACTTCCTCTACTGCCTATCTTTCTGACCACAGTATTGGCAAGGCACTCCTACGCCATGTTGGTAAAGATATTTCTTTTCATGCTCTTAAGAGCGGTACGCGCATCGTCACCGTACAGAATGCTACCCAGGCTCATGAGCTTTCTCGTCTTTCCCATATCGATACTGTTCCTGTAACTATTGAAAAGCATCATTCCCTCAATTCTTGTAGTGGTACCGTCATTCTGCCCCATACCATAGTTCAACAAAATTTCCAGACATGTGGCACTGACATTCTTGAATAGCTGGAACTCCAAGATCTCCCAATCCTCAAGGTAGACACTTACGTTCTTCCTGCCCGCGGGCGGAGACGATACCCTAGCAATGTGGCTCATTAAACTTTTGACAGCCGTGAACTCCCATCCTCAGTTTATGTAGCAGGGCATCGGTTACAAGTTCGAAAGGTGATCCCTACACCGCAACAGTGTAGAAATTGCTGGCGATTTGGCCATCCAGCGAAATATTGCAGATCTATCGCCGAATGCCCAGTCTGTGGTGCCGATGACCATTCTAATACGTCTTGCAATCGACCTCCCTCTTGCCTTAATTGTTATGGAGCTCACCCTTCGTACTCTCGCCGTTGTCAAGTCTACTTAAACGAGCGGGAAATCCGTTACCTCAAAGAGGCAGAAGGTCTCCCTTATGCCATGGCAGTTTCTCATCTCTGCCTCCAAGGGAGACTACCTCGTGTTTCTTATTCCTGTGTTTCAAAACGTCCCCCCACTTCTGGTATCCCATCTTCTGCACCCACCTCTGTGGTTACCTCTCCCATAGTCACTCCTGTAGCTAATTCTTTTGCTGTCCTCGGCTCAGACGTCCCTGCTTCAACGTCTCAGTCTGATCTTGCTTCATCGTGTTCTCTCTCACAAACCTCAGTAGCGACGAGATCTCGTATGACACCTCCTCCCAATCGTCCCTCTACTTCTCAAAAGTCAAAAAAAGGTCCGTTAACACCTCCTACCCATCTTCCACCTCCTCATTTTCCCTTCCCTGTCTCTGTACCTGGTTCTCCCCCTCTCACTGGCTCTGTTACAAGTGTAGAGGTTCACCCTCCTCCTCGTACTGTACCTTCCTCCCCTGTTCCCTCCCAAGTTTCTTCCTCTTCTGCCACCTCCCAGGTTTCTGCCTCTTCTGTCCCCTTCCACGCTTCTCCAGTTCCCTCCACCCTTCCGTCCCCCCCTACCTTGGTACAGTCCATTACAGTTCCAATCTTTACTCATCCTCCCCCTACCATTTCCAATATTGTCTCCCATACGACGTCTCTGAATTCTGAAACACTTGAAGCAATCTCTGAATATATTGCAGAGGCCAAACCATCAATGGACATGACCCACCCCCCCTCCTTCTCTCCCCCTTCTCCCCCACCCTGCAACTCCTTTTTTCCCACAGTGCCCCTTTCCCTTCGCTGTTAAACTTTTTCCCCTGCCCCCCATGTGGATTTTTCCCCACCTCTAGCCCGGGGAACCCCCTCCCCGGTTTCGGGTTTATCTTTATCATTGCCAATCATCCCTATTTGTGGAATACCCGGCCTCGGGGAAGTTGGGGTGAGCTTCAGATTTCTCTCGATTTCCCCTGTTGGTTTTTCTTACAGAAACCAAAAATTACACTCTGCTGTTATCTCTCATCTCAGGCTATAATTTTTGTATTCTTTGATCCTTTTTCCCGATGGACCCCCTTTTTTGTAGAAAATGCCCTTTTCTACACTGATATTCCTTCCCTCAGCTTTTGTTCGTCCGGCCCCGCAAAACAGCAGCCCTTCCCTTGCCCAAAGGGGGTATCGCTCTTTCCTTTTTGTTTTCTCTCCTTTCGGGGGATTATCTATTCGGATATTTCCTTTTTTTTGTTTCGTCATTATCACCCCGATTCCCGTTCCCGGGGATTTTTTTCCCCCATTTCCACTGGGAAATCTCCCAAAATTTCCCCTGGCATTCAGTTGGGAAAACCCCTTTTTTCCACCACCCCCCCCATGTTTTTTAAAAAAAGTACTCCCCCCCATTTTTTATCCTCCGGGCCCCCACCTCTCTTGCACAATCTCTCAGTCTCTCTTCCTCCCCTTTTTGACTTCCCTTTGGGCTGTTCTTTGGTTACTGACGGATCATTTAATCTTCTTACTTCCCTTCATATTCACCCCTCTTCCCAACCCCTTTTAATTTGATCAGGCCAAAGGGGCCCTTTTCTCACACCCCAACTGTTTTTTGGAGGGGTTTCCTTTTGCCCTCCCTCCATCGATGAGCTTTTACCTCTTCCCCGTCCTCCGTTTTTAAACCCCAACTTCTCATTCTATACCCCAAACCGGGGGGGCTTCTTTAGTGGGGGCCAATCTCCCATTTTCTTTCTCGTGGTCTTTTGGGAAACCCCTGGGGCGGGTACCAGTACAATAGAACCACAAAGAGCTTCTTGAATTTAAAACAAAAGCGTCCCATCGCCCCCGTGTCATCCGTGGCGCTAAACCCCTTCTGGCGAGATTATGTCTCCCACCCTCACCTCTGCTTCCTCTATGGTGCAGTCTGGGGAAAAAATACGAAAACTAGTGGTAAATATTCTCCTGACCCGGCTCCTGTTCCTCCCGGGGTTTCCGGGGGTTGATATAACCCAAAACCCCCTTTTGATGTTGCTAATGGGGTGGCAATCATCTGGTCCATTTCTCAGGACTCCATCTATCCCCCCATTTTTTTTCCCCAAAGTTTTGCCCAAAAGTTAAAGGGGCTTTTCTTCTCTCCCCAAAAACAGTAAAATTTTCTTTACCTTCAAAAACTGGGGGCAACACTCTCAGCTTTCCGATCATCGGCCTGGGCCCGACGAAATTTATATTCTAAAACACAACATTTACATCTGTTAGCCCCCTTTCCGGGCCCCAACACCCTTTTCAAAAACTTATTTGATCCAGAACCTTCCCCAGCTGTGGGGGAAAACCGCCATTTTCCCCCCCTTTCCCAAACCAGGCACTCCGGGCTGAAACCTCCCCCTTCGTCCCCTTGCTCTTACCAGTGCAGTTTGCAAAATGATGGAACGCCCAAATAAATGAAAGTTTAGTGTGGTATTTGAGAAAACAAAAGTCCCCTTCCCCTCGTCAATATGGCCTTTTTGGAGGGGGTTCTCCCTTGCCCCACTACGGGGGAATCCGTTGTTGTAATGCCTTTCGGAATAACCACTCAGTTATTGCCATATTTTTTTACCTTGAGAAGGCATGGCGCCGGAGGTATAATATTTTAGCCCAAGCCCCCCCTCCCCCTTAGGGCCCTTTAGGGCAATCCCACCATCCTTCCTTAAAAACTTTTTTTTAAATGGTGAAAATTTCCCTGTTCGGGGTTTAAAAATGTGCTCTCCCGGACTTTATCCCCCGGGTGAAGGTGTCTCCCGGGGGTTGTTCTAGGCCCCAAATTTTTCTCCCTGTGTGGTTGGCCCCGTCTTCCCATCAAATATTTGGGGCTTTCCCCTATTTGAAGACTTACTATACCTGTGCAGGGCTAACTTTTTCACCTTAATTCAATTTTTCCGGGATGCCCCGTCGACCGTGTTTTTTAAATTTGGCCACCACACGTGAGTTTAAATTTTCCAGCACTAAAACCCCCAGAATTACTTTTTACTAGGCGGGTCCCGTCATCTCGATCATCCTTTTTCCTCTATGGCTCCCTATCCCGGCCCTGATACAGTCAAGTTTCCCCCGGGTCCTCTTTTATTGTTTGGTTATCCTGGAAAATCCTTACCTCTCTGAAAAGGGAACCCACAGCCAGCTGAACCTCCTTAAAACCCTTGCTCATCTTTCATGGGGGCTGATCGTCAACCCTCCTTCGCCTACATTCCCTCTTATCTTATCAAACTTATTATTGAAATCATTCAGCGGCATCCCTGCTACTCCTCTAACCCCAACCCCCTTCATCACCAAAGGGTTACGTTTATGCCTTGGTGCTTTTTGCTCTTCCCCCGTCAGGCCTCTATGCAAGCGGGCGTTCCATCCTTTAAATGTGCCTGATGCCCCATTCCCCCTTTATTCTATTACGCTCCCTTTATCCCCCGCAATCCCCCTTTCCCTTTTAAAAATGGTCACTGATATTAAATAGACATTCTTTTTTGTTCCCCCCCTGTTTCTCCCTCCCCTTTTCTCTTCCCTTTATTCCCCTCTTTCTTCTCTTCAATTACCCCCTTTCTATGTATATAGCATCTCACTTTCCCCACCCCAAATTTTAGCTGTTCAGGGCCTTTTTTTCTCTCCCTTTAAGGGCCCCCTTCTCAAAAACCCTTTCCCCTCTCCTTTTTACCATTTTCCCCTCTTTTTCCTTCCATTTTCTGTGTAAAAGATGGCTCTAAGTCTTCGGCCGTAAGGTTCGCAGCAGTGTTTCCGGACAGGGCGTACCAAAAGGGATTTACTATCTTCGGCTAGTATTTTTTCTGCTGAATTGTATGCCCCTCCTTACAGCCTTATCTTTGCCTTATTTCCACTGGGTCCCAGAGTCCTCTTCCTTACTCAGCTGTTTGCTTCAGTGTTTTTACAAGGGATCACGTCTCTGCCTGCACCCAGCTCCTGCCTCTCACGCTTGGGCGCTTTTGTGTGTGTGTGTGTGTGTGTGTGTGTGTGTGTGTGTGTGTGTGTGTGTGTGTGTGTGTGTGTGTGTGTGTGTGTGTGTGTATCTGCCCTTGTTTGATATTCATGTGTGCCAGAAAGCGATATAACGCAGCAACACTAACATACACATACGTACATATAGACATGGTTCTGTGTATGCAGCCATGACTACTCTCTATCTACCTATCTGTCTATCTATCTATCTATCTATCTATATATCTATCTATCTATCTATCTCCAGCCACCATCACCACCACATGTCCGCAGTGTCCTCTACTAAATAAAAGGTCAGAATCTGGGTATACGATGGCTCTGTGCCAACATTTTCATTACCAGGTAAGAAAAAAGTTGAAAGAACATAAGATATTAAAAGAGGTAAAGCATGAATGAGAGAGAGAGAGGAGAGAAATAAACAGGGATAAGAACGCCAGAGGACAAAGAAGTCACTTCCACATGGATCGTGTCCCGGTGTTTTCCTTCGGGATATCTTTATCTGCAGTTTGCGGCGGCGGCATCTTCTGTGTGCGCGGATGACTGCACTCCCCATTCCTCCTCCTCCTCCTCCTCTTCCTCCTCCTCCTCTTCCTCTTCCTCCTCCTCCTCTTCCTCTTTCTCCTCCTCCTCCTCTGCCTTGAAGACGACCAACTGATAGCAAAGTTGGTTAGTCAGCTGCTGGAACACGTCAGGCTCTAGAGATAACCTTCTCACCTTTAATTCTCTCTATAATTAGTTGATAACATATTTAATTGATGGTCCTTGAAATCACTAGATGCTGCGAAAGGAATTTTCTCAAGGGGAAAGACGTTAATGATGGTGAAGGGCTCTAGATCCTGGAAATTTCATCTGCCTCGCTTCCTCCTTCGATCAAATCTGTTAATCTCCCACTCCCGGACGCTGAAAATAATGATAATGGGAAGAAAATTCCCAACAAGGACAAGCTTGAGTCACACATCAACAACAGCTTAATAAAAGCAACAGGTTTTGTGACGTCCAGATAGTTCCTGTAGGTTTATGTATGAATTTCGTGTTCGCAAGCAACGGGTGACCTGTCGCTTCATAATCTTCACGTTTAGATACCAGTGGTGTCGTGGCTCCTTGCAATTTCCATGTCCAGAGAACACATGCTCCATGGCATTTTTGTAAACTTTACGTTCCTATTGACATATGTGCAGTGGCTTCTTGTGACCTTCACGATCACTTGCATTACACGGCATCACATTTGTTTAACAGAATTCAATTACCCCAGTAGCCGCACGAGCCTTACAGAGCTATACAACAGGGCTTGAAGCTGGTACAAGGTTTTACGTATCCCCCACACGGCCACCTGGAGTATACCTGGAGGGTGTTCCAGGGGTCAACGTCCCCGCGGCCCAGTCCTTGACCAGCCGTCGGCTGCAACCATTCTGATGATGGTTTAAGGTATACAAGATATCAAGACTCCAACATAAAGAATTTTACTCATCTCAGAGGACCTTATCAAGGCCTTAACTCTCGTTCCTAACTTTTGGAGAGGCAGGATATCTTGCATGTTATACCTATATCTTGCGTGTTATACTGATATCTTGCATGTTATACCTATATCGTGCGCGTTATACTGATATCTTGCATGTTATACCTATATCTTGCGTGTTATACTGATATCTTGCATGTTATACCTATATCTTGCGTGTTATACTGATATCTTGCATGTTATACCTATATCTTGCATGTCATGCGCTGGCAAACTTGAATCATCAACTGTTTGTTCGCTATATTTTTTATTTCAAGAGAGGTGCGTAGATGCTGCTGGAGTGTTCTTGTTCCGTGGAAGTGAAAACACTCTTCCTAGTACCGAATCTGGTTATCTTCTTTTTCCCAGATGCTGTAAGACTCTCGCAAGCTCCTGACGAAGCAACAGTGCGAAAGGCCTTATATATATAATGTTTTCTCGAATTTGCTAAATTCGCAGTGTTTAGGCTTAGAAAAGCAAGGATCATATCTGCCGAATAAGTGAAAAGTTGTGTTTTCAGTAAATCCTCGAAAATCAGTCTGAACATAACAGTTACCTGTATTTCATATATTTTAATTAATAGAAAATTAATTTAATCTGATCTAAGCCGGGGGGTGACATGGGCCTGCCTCACGTGGGCCAGTAGGCCTGCTGCAGTGTTCCTTCTTTCTTATGGTCATAGCAAGATCCGCCGTAGCAAATTTAACTGCAAAATTGTTAACTTTTATGCCATTATAAATTATAAAAAATATTTCAAATGTATTTTAGAAGATTTTAGAAAAAAAAGTTGATATTCGGGGCAGTTCTGCCTCAGTGAAAATACGCCACGAAAATAAGCCATGAAATACGCCACGAAAATAAGCCATGAAATACGCCACGAAAATAAGCCATGAAATACGCCACGAAAATAAGCCATGAAATACGCCACGAAAATAAGCCATGAAATACGCCACGAAAATACACACTCATAATATATTTATTTCTTTCTTGCATAAATATGAAAAGCATAACCCTGGTGGGTTAATCAGCGCAAAGAGTGGTGGAGGTTCGATCCACCGTCGTGATGGAGGTTCGATCCACCGTCGTGGTGGAGGTTCGATCCACCGTCGTGGTGGAGGTTCGAGCCACCGTCGTGGTGGAGGTTCGATCCTCCGTCGTGGTGGAGGTTCGAGCCACCGTCGTGGAGGTTCGAGCCACTGTCGTGGTGGAGGTTCGATCCTCCGTCGTGGTGGAGGTTCGAGCCACCGTCGTGGTGGAGGTTCGATCCTCCGTCGTGGCGGAGGTTCGATCCTCCGTCGTGGCGGAGGTTCGATCCTCCGTCGTGGTGAAGGTTCGATCCACCGTCGTGGTGAAGGTTCGATCCACCGTCGTGGTGGAGGTTCGATCCTCCGTCGTGGTGGAGGTTCGATCCTCCGTCGTGGTGGAGGTTCGATCCTCCGTCGTGGTGGAGGTTCGATCCTCCGTCGTGGTGGAGGTTCGATCCTCCGTCGTGGTGGAGGTTCGATCCTCCGTCGTGGTGGAGGTTCGATCCTCCGTCGTGGTGGAGGTTCGATCCACCGTCGTGGTGGAGGTTCGATCCACCGTCGTGGTGGAGGTTCGATCCTCCGTCCAAGCATCGCGAAACAGAAAAGCTAGACTTTTGTACTCAGCCGATTGTTTACATGATATATTACGCTGACGTTACGGTACGGCTACAGTAGCAGGAAGTTCCTAGCAGGAGAACTTCACTGTAGCGATCTTTGTTACAGGAGTCTCAGGAGGGGAAACTTTATTGTTAGGATCGTTATTGTTGATTCTTTTTATTATGAAAACTTTATTGCTATTAATTTTATTATCCGGAATATTAGTAGTTGAAACTACTTTGTCTGAAGCTTTATGAGATTTATTGTAGGGAACTTTTTGGTTAATTTCACTGTAAGGAGAACTTTACTGAAAGGGAACTTTATTGTAGGGGAACTGCATTTTAAGGACGTTTGCTGTAGGGGATTATATTATAAAGTTCACTACAGTCAGAACTTGACTGTAGTGAACTTTATCACAGTGGAACTTAATTATTTGAAACTTAATTGTTAAGAACATTACTGTTGATGACCTTATTACTGGGAAATTGTATTACGATTGTAAATGTTTAATAATAATAATAATAATAATAATAATTAATAATAATATAAAGAACAATAGTAATGATATACAAAATAATAATAATAATATACAGAATAATAATTATACTCTTTTTTTTCAGTTTGTTTCAATATTTTTCACTCCGTCACATCACAAAAACCATTGATTTTATTCTGAAGACAAATATCGTATATTTACTTCTTAATGACTCTTTTCAAGCAATATTTACCGAATTTCAGTCGGATTAAAGCATTATTTCTGGGAACTGCCATTTCTCCTTTTTTTTTTTTTTTAGTTTTATAAATATACAATACTCCTTAAACAGTTTTATTCTCAGTGTATTGAATTACGACTGAGAACGACATCTTACACTGACGTTGGTAACGGTATACTGAATCGTGATAGAAAACGATGTATTACACTGGTGTTGGCAACGGTATATTGAATAATGGCTCTACGAGTCGCATTAAGTTTTGGGAGGGTTTAAAGTCATGTAGATGGTTACGGAAGGATCCGAGATGTGATCTAGACGATTTTCTGGGAGGCGTTTTTAGAAGGCGAAATGGAAGGTCTGTGAGGTGGTCTTGGAGGTAGTTTGAAAGGTGGTCTGGAAGGTCTGAGGTGGGTGGCAGAAATCTCAGAGTCTTAAAGATTCTGAGGTGTTTTCATTCGCGTGTAGGAAGGAATTTGCATATACGTGAGGAGGTCTTAATGAGAGGCTTGAGTCTTTTGAAGGCGTTTTACAGGTGCTTGTAGTAATGTGCAGGCCTTTTATGGTTCATAATAATGGTGTTGGAGGGAGTGGTGGAGAGCTGGTGTTGGAGGGAGCGGTGGAGAGCTGGTGTTGGAGGGAGCGGTGGAGAAGTACAGGAGGGAGTTGTGGGGAAATAATGTTAGATGGAGGAGTGGAGAAATGGTATGGGAGAGTTTAGGACAAAGTGGTGGTGGTGGTGATGGAGATCTGACAGAGAAGGAGTTGTTGTAGTGGTCGTGGTATTGTAGGGGATGGTAGTTTAGGTAAGGTTCGTCAGGAAACAGGACAAGTATCTTAGTCAGATGTTGACCCGCCGTTGGAGCTTTTGATCATCTGACAGAGGCCTTCCACTGGCTTACTGATCCACCCCATTAAAAACTGTGGTCATAGGGGACGGGTGAGGGATATTCATGGTAGTGGAATGGTATTAGTAGTATTAGTAATAGTTGTAGCAGTAGCAATAGTGAGTCTAATGAAAAAACGATGATGTGCTGGGTGATTGTATGATGGGTGGCTGTCATAGTGACTACAGATACAACTGGATGTGAACACAAAAATATTTTTTTTTTACTCCACTAACGAGCACAATCCAGCTATGAGAGAACTCACCCTCGTTATTACATTATCATGCCGCATTGTAATGCACTGTACTGTCCGATTATTGCAGTCATCAAAAAAAGCATACAGCACATGGTATATAGATCATTATAAACACACTAACTTGTCTGAATGCTCTACTATGTCATAAAATGACTTATTAAAGCATATGTCTATGAATTTACGACTTCATTGACAAACTGCAATTTATATTACTTGGGAATTATGAGAGAACATCAGAGTTAGTTTATTTTTTATACTGCTTTTAACAAATGGCTGTCCAACCTCTACTACTAGTTTATTTACGTTTATTGTTGCTTGTATCAGAGATAAGACTTTCTTGTGTTAATTTGGATTATTTAAACTATGTTCTTTGAACACAGATCAGCTCGTGAGGAAACTGTAATTGAACTGTTGAGGAGGAGAGACGGAATTTATTATAAGTTATGTTTTCTTCCTTCAGTGTAGGGAATTTGACGATGGCGAGTACCTTAGTAATTTTTGATGATGAGTAGTAATGGGTGGTGATAGGCGATGAAGCTGGAAGTAGCGATGGGTGTTGATGGTAGTGGTGTATGGTAGCGGTGTATGTTGATGGTAATGGTGTATGGTAGCGGTGTATGTTGATGGTAATGGTGGTTTATACCGACACAGGTAAGACGTTAATGTTTGTGGTTGTGGTGGTGGGTTGCGATGGTGATGCCAGTGGTAAATTTGACAGCGATGATAACGACGGCTGTGGCACCAGGTGCTGCAGTAGCATGGACTTTGTGGTGCAAACAAAAGTCATCACAACAAAGTCACCACCTGTGCCTTTAAAACCTCTGTATTGTGACATCGTGACATCGACTTGTCTCATCTCATATTTCATATATACAATTTCTGTAGATTTTTGTGTAAGAAACTGATCTGGAACATGGCTGTGTAGTAATATGAGAAAGAACATGTCATGTTCTTTACGAAGATGCAATTCGCGTCTTAAAGAAAATGTAATGAGAAAACAATTACCAAAACAATATATAAGCGTACAGTTTATATTTATTAGTAGTGGTGTTTGTGCACTGTGTGACACTTAGGTCACACTACACATACATGTACAAGCATATATATATATATATATATATATATATATATATATATATATATATATATATATATATATATATATATATATATATATATATACACAACCCTCTGGGTTTTCTTCTATTTTCTTACTAGTTCTTATTCTTGTTTATTTCCTCTTATCTCCATGGGGAAGTGGAACAGAATTCTTCCTCCGTAAGCCATGCGTGTTGTAAGAGGCGACTAAAATGCTGGGAGCAAAGGGCTAGTAACCCCGTCTCTTGTATAAATTACTAAATTTAAAAAGAGAAACTTTTGTTTTTCTTTTTGGGCAACCCTGTCTTGGTGGGATACTGCCGGTTTGTTGAAAAAAAAATTTCTCTCTCTCTCTCTCTCTCTCATATAATATATATATATATGTCGTGCCGAATAGGCAGAACTTGCGATCTTGGCTTAAATAGCAACGCTCATCTTGCCATATAGGACAAGCGAAAATTTGTGTATGCAATAATTTCGCCAAAATTATTCTGAACCTAACGGAAAAAATATATTTCACTGTGCTTGTTTAATATTAAATTACTGTAAACAAATCTAAAATATATATAGTTGGGTTAGTCTAAAATAAATTGCTCTTGTTATAATAAGGTTAGGTAAGTTTTCTAAGATTCTTTTGGTGCAAAATTAAAACATTTTACATTAACATTAATGAAAAAAATATATCTTTAAACATATAAGAGAAAATTCTGGAAAGGACTTAATTTTAAATGAGTTCTTCCTAATTGACCAGTTTTACATATTCGGCACGACATTATATATATATATATATATATATATATATATATATATATATATATATATATATATATATATATATATATATATTAAAAAGTCAACAAACAATAGTTTATAGCTCAATAAATCCTCGAGTAGCCAATAAATTTGTAACGATGTTGGTAATGTATTTTATGAACTAGCAGTGGCTTAAAGTGTGTTCTGTAGCTCACCGGTAGAGCTCAGTTCACAAGTGAAAGTATTGAGTTGGATTCACGGGCTGGACGGAACGTATGAACGGAACGTATGACACTTTTTACATCTACTCTTGTGTTAGTTGACTACTGTGTATGCCATCCTAGGAGACAGCAGCATTTCTTAGTCTTGAAATCAGCCTAAATGGGATAATAACTCTTTGCCTGCAAGTTCATCTGTGTCTAAATAGTCCTTATAATGGAACAAACAAACAGCAGTTTGCCAAAGATCTATTTTACAGAAATAATTAGTAATTACAATGAATGCTCCATATTCCTGTATGAGGTCCGCTGATCGTGAATGGAAAACAAGTGACGTGTCATTATAGTTGTAAATGTTTAGAGCAACTAGTGAGTTAAATGTTTATGCATGATTGTGTTTTGTCTACCGTGACTTTAACTTCATGTTCAATATATAAAGCCATTCACTGAAATCTTGTTTAATATGTTCGTGTATAAACTACAGTGAAATGAAATACCAAGAACTAAAATTAAAGAATGTGAATATGCAGATGCTAAGAGAAATGTCTGAATGAATTTCACTCTGACTTATAATCAAAGAGTTTTTGAGATCAGTAGCGCCTCTTACTCTGAATTCAATTATGAATTAACCGTCAAGGTAACTATAGTATTCATGTAACAAGACAATACTTGGTGTGGAACAGAATCCAGAATGACATCAAAGGAATTAAGTGATTAATGGACGAAAGGATACAAAGGATTGCGCAGTGTTCATTAAGTATATTACAGGGAATCAAGACCCCTAGAATTTTTTTAATTAAAGATATATCCTTCGTTGCAAATACATACACACACACACACGTATATATATATATATATATATATATATATATATATATATATATATATATATATATATATATATATCCTTCTTTCTTTCAACACACCGGCCGTATCCCACCGAGACGGGGTGGCCCAAAAGGAAAAACGAAAGTTTCTCCTTTTACATTTAGTAATATATACAGGAGACGGGGTTACTAGCCCCTTGCTCCCAGCATTTTAGTCGCCTCTTACAACACGCATGGCTTACGGAGGAAGAATTCTGTTCCACTTCCCCATGGAGATAAGAGGAAATAAACAAGAACAAGAACTAGTAAGACAATAGAAGAAAACCCAGAGGGGTGTGTATATATATGCTTGTACATGTATGTGTAGTGTGACCTAAGTGTAAGTAGAAGTAGCAAGACGTACCTGAAATCTTGTATGTGTATGAGACGGAAAAATGGACACCAGCAATCCTACTATCATGTAAAACAATTACAGGCTTTCGTTTTACACTCACTTGGCAGGACGGTAGTACCTCCATGGGCGGTTGCTGTCGACCAACTTACTACCATAATATATCTATATATATATATATATATATATATATATATATATATATATATATATATATATATATATATATATATATATATTATATATATATATATTATATATATATATATTATATATATATATATTATATATATATATATATATTATATATATATATATATATATATATATATATATATATATATATATATATATATATATATATATATATATATGTCGTGCCGAATAGGCAGAACTTGCGATCTTGGCTTAAACAGCAACGATCATCTTGCCATATAGGACAAGTGAAAATATGTGTATGCAATAATTTCGCCAAAATCATTCTGAACCTAACGAAAAAAATATATTTGATTGTGTTTGTTTAGTATTAAATTATCGTAAACGTATTTAAAATATATTTAGTTGGGTTAGGCTAAAATAAATTGCTCTTGTTATAATAAGGTTAGGTAAGTTTTCTAAGATTCTTTTGTTGCAAAATTTAAAATTTTTACATTAACATTAATGAAAAAAATATATTTTTAAACGTATAAGAGAAAATTTCAGAAAGGGCTTAATTTTAAATGAGTTCTTGCTAATTGACCAGTTTTACATATTCGGCACGACATATATATATATATATATATATATATATATATATATATATATATATATATATGTATATATATATATATATGTATATATATATATATATATAATATATATATATATATATATATATATATATATATATATATATATATATATATATATATTATAATAATTAAATATAAAACTAGAAACAAACTGTGTTGACCTTTCATTATTACACAAATAAGTGTTGCCACTAATAGTGAGAGAGATACTATTGTTGTCAGCTCAGTGGTATATTTGATGGACTGAATAACACAGTGAATGATTTCATGTTAATAGTATGGTATGTGGCTTCATAATGTTGGTGTATGGCGTTAATTGGAAATTAAGTCAATTGTCTATTTGTTCTAATAGATCTGCCTAAGTGTTTGAATATGCAAACCTTAAGTTGATGCTTAGTTTTACTAATATGCATATATATAGTATTACAGCTATGACAGTTATATTTGCAAGTTGTAGTCTACAAGTATAATTGTCACTGTTGTAACGCTCTGTATAACGTTAGCTTAGGGTTCATATCTCTGAACACATGAGCCTTGATGTTAATAAAGGGCTCTTAATCCAGGGAATTAACGCTCCCCTATTGAATCACATCTCATTATCTTTAATTATAAGATGTGTGTGTGTGTGTGTGTGTGTGTGTGTGTGTGTGTGTGTGTGTGTGTGTGTGTTCGGGTTTCCCCTAAAAATAGTAACTGCTAGCAGTGTATGCTGTTTCGAGGATTAATTATCAGTGTACCTGGATTGCGTTCCGGGGGGTCAACGCCCCCGCGATCCGGGCCATGACTAGGTTTCGCGGTAGATCAGGGTCTGATCAACCAGGCTGTTACTGTTTTTCGCACGCAAACCGACGTACAAGCCACAGCCCGGTTGGTCAGACCGGGCTGTGGCTCGTAGACAACCAGGGGTCTATTGGTAATCCCCCTTATGCATGTTGGAAAACAGTTGAACAGTCTTGGGCCCCTGATGCTTACTGTTTAGTCCTGCATTCATGTCGAGCACTTCAAGTTCTGGGCTTGTAACAGATCTTTCCTCTATGACTGACACTGACAGGAGACCTCTGACTGTTACTGACGTCTGAACTTCGTTTTGTAACTTCTACTAACGACAGGACTTTTGTTTGTGCTACTGTCGCCAGAGCTTTTATTACCTAGTGTCGCTAATGACACGGCTCTTATGTGTTAATATCACTGACAGAGCTTTCGTCTGTCACCGACAGAACTGTGTTATGGAGTGACTTAAATAACACTAGCAGGACGCTGGGGTCACGCTATTTCCTGGTAGTTTGTATCGTGACTTACAACACCAGTAGTAGGTTGTGGGTCGATGGTGTCTCCTGGGGTGTTTACACTCATGATTTAGTGTGTGTGTGTGTGTGTGTGTGTGTGTGTGTGTGTGTGTGTGTGTGTGTGTAGCCTTCTGAGTGTGGTGATAGGAAAACATAGCTAGTTTGTTCTTCCCACTATATTGTTAGCATGGAGAACAGTGTAGAAGAACACTATTTTATCTCTCTCTCTTTCCCCTCTCACTTTCTCGCAGCAGTTTTCTGAAAAAATAATCTGGTCGGGTTACTGGCTTGCTGGCCAAATGGAATGAGTATATTTTTAATAATATTTTCCTATTTTCCCCAACAAAGCGGCGCCGTGTAGCAGCTGCACCACAGGACTTGAAATTTCACTGGCTGCTGTTCACAGTGAATAACCTCCTAGGGAAAATTGTTCCACGTGGCTGATATTTATTATTAGAACTGCATTAAATTTCCGCTGGTGCGAATTGCCTATGCATGTGCACTTGTGTTTACAATTGCGTGTAATTTACTAGTTAAGCTTTGCCGGTATAAGGCAAAGCTTAAGCCACCTCTGAACTAATGTTGACAGAGTTGGTGTGTGTTATACGGGAGTCATATGGTTGTTAGTGTTTATGCAGAGCCATCGCGACCGCTTCTTGTAATCAAGGAAAATACAGTATGTCATCCTTAGTGTGTAATCTTCACGAGAAAAGTTCCTGAGATAGGATTTTAAAGTAAGTCTCTGAATTCAAGGGGTTCTGAGACAACCCCTGCTTTTTCTAGGTGTTCTTTATGAATCCTGGTGTGGTTGTGGTAGTTCATGTGTGATGGTGGTGGTTCGGTTGTGATGATCGTTGTGGTTAGTGGTGATAATGGGAGAGCTGAATTGTGTGGGAAGAGTGGAAGCAAAGGGAGAATGAGAAGGGAATGTGTGCGATGGAGAGAGATAGAGAATGGGGATGGTGGATGGATGGTAGTGGTAGAGAGTTGTGGAAGTGATGGTGCAGGACAGCTTCCAGTTTGTTGAGTTTGTAAGGTTTTGCAGAAAATATTGTGGTCAGTGTTAATGGGTATAATTTGTATTGAGAATCTTTTGTGTCATAAATACATGTGTGTGTGTTTGTGTGTGTGTGTGTGTGTGTGTGTGTGTGTGTGTGTGTGTGTGTGTGTGGCGGATCTATTTTGTGATGTATGAATCTTTGTGGGAAATGGTGTTGGAGAGGAGGGAATGTGGTGGGTGAGAAGAATGGTTGTCATTGTGGGAGAAAGATGGGTGAAGAATGGTCATAAATGAATGGCTTGGGAAGTAAAGGGTGATATCGTGATTTTTAGGGTGAGAAGTAGGTTGTGGGAAGTGAGGGAGGCGGTGAGGGAAAAATCAGTTGTGGAGTCAGGTGTGGAAGAGGAAAGAGTGAGTTTGGTGCTGAATAAAGAGTGAATTGTAAGGAGTTCGTGTCAGGTGTGGTGTGCTTTTTGCGGTGGTAGTGTGGCGTGGGTTGTGTGGAGCTGGAATGGCATGGGTTATGTGGAGCTGGTGTGGCGTGGGTTATGTGGAGCTGGTGAGGCGTGGGATGTGTGGAGCTGGTGTGGCGTGGGTTATGTGGAGCTGGTGTGGCGTGGGTTATGTGGAGCTGGTGTGGCGTGGGTTATGTGGAGCTGGTGTGGCGTGGGTTATGTGGAGCTAGTGAGGCGTGGGATGTGTGGAGCTGGTGAGGCGTGGGATGTGTGGAGCTGGTGAGGCGTGGGATGTGTGGAGCTGGTGTGGCGTGGGTTGTGTGGAGCTGGTGTGGCGTGGGTTATGTGGAGCTGGTGTGGCGTGGGTTATGTGGAGCTGGTGAGGCGTGAGTTGTGTGTGGATGAGGGAATGGGTTGTTTAAGTGTGGACATGAAAGTGAGGTTGTACATACGAGGGAGTGGGTTGTGGGCACGAGAACGAGGTTTTACACTCCATGTTCACTCCTGAGAACGCTAATCAATGGAGAGATATCTCTGTCTGCCTCATTATACTGCCTATGTCCTTCAAGCCTTGATACTGATAAAGGACTCTTTCTCCAAGGAAACTGACCTACTCTCCCCTTCATTGAATCAAGGCTACCCCTCACCCCTTTCCCCCAGCTACTGAGGCATTGTACGCCTCAGAGATTCTATTTTCCCTAACGAAGAAGAAAAAAAAAAGAATGACGTAATGCGTTTTGGATGTTGCAAATAATTACTAGGCAGCATTTGAAAAGGTTCGGTAAAATCTGTCTGAATGTTCCGAGGATCTTGTGTGTGTCTTAGAGCATATCTAATCAGCTTTTTCCAAGCTCCATCTGTTGCTGTCTCGTCTAGATTTGTCCTAGTCTCTCCTTTCTAATCATCGTTGTATTGACCTTCTATCTGGTACATTCTCTTTCTCTTTTATTTGTTCCACCTTTTGCGCAGGAATTTATACGCAAAGACATGTTACCTAACTTCAGTTCATTTGTTCACTTCAAAGCGCAGTTCTATCTAAAATATAGTATCATTTAGTCAGGTATAGTATCCCTTAGTCAGGTATGCTATCACTAGTCAGCAGCTGTGACCCACAACTGCTGACTAACACTCTGGTACCTATTTACTGCAATGTGAACAGGTACAGTACGTGTAAGGAAACTTGATGTTTCCCTCAGCCTGGGAATCAAACCCGGGTGCTTTCGATGTGAGCTCTGTAGTTGACCTATAAATTGCTTAAGAATTTTTCAAGAAGATAAAGACAAATTTCTGAGCATCGGGACAACGTGTCGCTCTGTGTAGAGTTTATTAAGTCATGGAACTGTAAAAACTCTACACAGAGCGAAACGTTGTCCAAATCAAATGATGTTCAGCAACTTAATAATAATAAAAGTAATAATAATCTTTATTTCTACAAGTATAACTTATACAGACCTAGTTGACATCAATGACATACTAATATATAGAAATCCCCCTTGTTATGCATTAGCATTTAGGGCAAATTAGGTAATTGTTGTTCCCAGGATGTGACCCATACCAGTCGATTAATACCCAGGTACCTATTTTACTGCTAGATGAACAGGGACAGCAGGTGTCTTAAGGAAACAAGTCCTAATGTTTCTACCCGTACCGGGTATCGAACCAAGGACCCCCAGTGTGTGAGGCGAGTACGCTAGCAATCGAGCTACTGGACACCGTCTTGATTTTGTACCAGTCGGCAACAGGCCATTTCATCCAGATTGTCTTAAGTTTACACCAGCCTCCTCCCATACCTTCCTAGATGGTCATTATTCTTGATCCTGACTTTCTCATAGTATGCTACCATTTTGGAACATATTGTTTATATGCAATTGCAATGATCACTCAGCCGTACTTAGCTAATTGGTGACTTAATAAAGCTCACTGTTCCGCATCATTACTCTGATAATTGGTGACTGCTTTCGCAATTAGTTCCTCTGTTATATTTCAGAGCTGACGAAGATACATGAAGCAGCGTATGCCTTTATAATAACGATGTGTCGCTCAACCAGAGACAGAGAGGTTGATGCAATGAAGACTTCGGTTTTTATTAGGGATTTATAGGGCTACTGACACCTTAAATCGTATCGAGACCGAACGATTTCGTTATCTTCTGTGTTTATTATCTACTTGTCGGCTCTTTGCCCCTTCTAGCAGAACAAGATACGAGATAATGGAAATCTTTAGCTCAAGATCTTTCGCAATCTCGTGGGTCGTCAGGAGCTATGCAGTGTTGCAAGAATAGCAACAGATAATAAGAGGGAAATTATCTGAGGCAAGACAGAAGCGTAAAGCTCCGGGCCATGTCACAGTGGAGTATGGGTGCCGTCCTCTACTTTACCTCACTCTTTCCCTTACTCCATTTCGGGGGAGGGAGGAACCTCAGAGGTTTATAGAAAGCTAGTTACAGAATATTAAGGAATAGCAGTAGTCAGCCCAACGGTAACTGATTCAGAGAGAATTTCCCCCCTACTATCTATTGCTATTCTTCCAAAACTTTATAGCTCCTGACGACGGACGAGAGTGCGAAAGATCTCGAACTAAAGATTTCCATTCTCACGTGGCTTGTTCTGCATTAAGATCGTCTGTTTGCGATTGTACTGCATTGTATATTCATGAGTATGACTTTGCCCAATGTTTCTCTTGGTCAGCATGTTCATCTGAACATTTTAATTTTTTATTTTCTCATTACACATTTTCTCGAACACTTTCCTGATATATTTTTTTTGAGCTGGTATATAGGCATTTGGATTTCGCTTTTTTGGGGGGAACTTGTTTTCGGTCCTGAATTTCAACTGATCATTCCGCCGTCAGTAAAAAATGACTCACTCATTATGGTCATTACCTTGTGTCTGTGTCTGTGTCTGTGTCTGTGTCTGTGTCTGTCTGTATGTCTGTCTTGGTACACACGTACTCACCTTGTGTTAACCTTGTTGTGTTTGCAGAGGTCAATTCACTGTTCCTGCCCCAGACTTTTAATTCATGTCGACCTGCTGTATTGGTCTCTGACTAACATGGCTCCATCATATCTACGTTTGAAATTGTGTATAATGCTTCGTCTCCACCACTATTTGTCCTAACTTTCTTTTTCTTGAAGGCCGACCACCTTACGTTCTCAGAATAGTCTCAGCTCCTTGTCAAAAATCAATAATCTTATACCCCACACACACACACACACACACACACACACACACACACACACACACACACACACACACACACACACACACACTTTATATATATATATATATATATATATATATATATATATATATATATATATATATATATATATATATATGTATATATATATTGATGTAAGTAAGGAGCAATAAAAAATAAACGACTGCGTAGGGGAACAAATCTAATTTCACTTACTTTGTAAATGAACCAGCAGGCATTGTGTGTCCCCTGTAATGAGATCTTGCTCTCACAGGGGGGTGCATTCACCCCAGGTTAAGAATCGCTGGTCTAGTGAATTCCACTTGCTGATCGTCGTAAAAGTAGAGTTCTTCCTAACTGTGTCTTAAGCTGAGTTCTATTATCCTGGTTCCCGAACCTCGTACATCAACCCGCTTATCCAGTCTACATAATTCTCTGAATATTTTGTATGGCACGATTATGTCTTGCATCTTGCCCCCCAGCTTCCCTGGTCGTTGTTTCTTCTAGTAAGTTTTTAGCGTAAGTTCATTAACTCTTTTAGCAGGCCAACCCTGTCACTTCCGACACCAGACTCGTTTTAGAACTTTAGAGTTTCACTAGTTTCTTGAAATGTTTGGTCAGGTGCAAGTTCCACGCAGACTCGCTTACTCCAAGATCGGTCAATGTATGTAGTGAATAATGTAATAAATGTATCTTTGCTCTTGTTTTGTTCATGCCACTGAAATTATAAGGTTGATATTTGTATCGGGTGATAATCTACGCGTAAAGCTCGCTCCTGGATGACAGTCCAAGTACATTGTCTGGGATACTGTGTCAAATTTATTCCTGTGCGTGTATACGCCAGACTAGCCATGCATACAGGACATACTGAACGCGTCAGGTAGATCACGGCTACATTACTTAACTGGGTACATACTGGATACGTCAGGGAGATGTGTCTACATTATAACAGTTAGAACATAGTGAACAGGTCAGGCACACCCGACCAACACTGTAACAGAGTTAGAACATAGTGAACACGTCAAGCAGAATACATCTGCGCTGTAACAAAGATAGAACATAGTGAACACGTCAAGTAGACTACACCTGCGCTGTAACAAGGTGAGAACATATAGGACACGTCACCGAAGGACACAGTGTCGCGCATGACGGGGGGGAAGACTGACTGTGTTCGGATTATATATTTCGTGCGGATCGTCATTCACGAAGATCAATAATGGTGGCGGTCAGGCAGGACCCCGTGGGGCCAGGATCACCACCGCTCTCTATTATATCCTCGACTTCATATAATTTAGCGTTGGTCTTCCTGCACCGTGATGTCTACCCATAAATCTTTCCTCCTGTAATTTACCTGCTGGCGTGGAAGCCTCGATGCACATAAACGCTAACAATTAAGTCATTTTGTTAGGAAAATAATATTGTTTTGATACGGGAGAGTTTGTTTATTATTTCCAAGCATTAGAGCATATACTGCATGCATGCATGTGTATATATATATATATATATATATATATATATATATATATATATATATATATATATATATATATATATATATATATATATATATATAATGTGTGCGTGTGTAACAGCATTCGTATTTTAATTCCTGAACGATGTGTTACTTCCCGAGTTCTCCATCGACTCTGTTCAGTAAGAGTCCCCACGTCTGTGTTTGTTACACTCAGGAGTAATGTGAATGTACGGAGACGTACACTGCTGTGCGTGTTATCTGTATGGTTGGATATTCTATAGATATGTTTTATATGAAGAGCTTCTGGACACAGGCGAAGGTCGATGTTGACCTGTATTGCGTATATCTACCGTTTGTGTTTCATAAGGGAGAATATA